>NC_089796.1:35309163-35531663 GCF_040412425.1 Macrobrachium rosenbergii | reverse complement strand
ATATATATATATATATGTACAATTCAGCAGTTAAAGTAATTCAGAGTTAAACCAACCAAGCTGGGACTGGTGTGCTGTTCTATCGCTGGAGCTACCCTGTTTAAGGGGTACAGATTAATGTTGTATATATATATATATATATATATATATATATATATATATATATATATATATATATATATATATATATATATATATATATAATAATAGATGCAAACACGCACACACATAGCAGCACACACACACACACACACACACACACACACACACACATATATATATATATATATATATATATATATATATATATATATATATATATATATATATATATATATATATATGTTAGTCTCAGTAATTAATTAAGGCTACTTGAAATCTTAGCTTAACGATAAATAATATTGCCAAGACCAGGAAGAACATTCTTTATTATACGAGCTTTCGAGGTATAAAACCTCATCATCAGGCTGAAAAAACCGACAAGGATGAGAATCAATGAAATTAAAATAAAATGCATTGTCATAATAAATCTTCAGCAAAAATACTAACCAAATTTATAAAATGAACAAGTAAATACAAACTAAAAGGGTGAGACGTAAAATAACGAAAAGTTAAAAGCGAACACAAACATAAAAATATGAAAATAAAAATAAGGTGAAATATAAACAAACTACCACTCACAAAGTAAAATATTGAACGACACGATAACTATAGTAGTTGAATACCAGACGAGTTGTTGTTCAATTCCGGTTGCATCTTTTTCAATAACCAGCGACTCTGAAATCAAAAGGTCCAGTCTATTTGAACAAAAAGACAGTACCCGAAAATCCAGGTCAGTGAAAGGATGGTCCTGTGCTAAACTGTGTTCTCTAATGGCAGAAAAGGGTGGTTTGGAAAGAGGAAACCTAGTTCTAATGGAAAGACCTCTGTGTTCCAAAATTCTGTGTCTGAGCCAGCGGGAACTGGATCCCACGTATCGCAGACCACACTGCGAACAAGTGAACAAGTAAACGACACAGGAATTAAGGTCCACAGGCGGAGTAGGCTTCTCACTCAAAAGTGATCTTATAGTAAAAGGATTACAGAAAACAAACCGGAAACTAATTTGAGGGAAACAATTCCTAAGTATTTCTTGTAACTTTTTTCGGACCATATAGCTACTATGACCAAGGTAAAGGCAATTTAATGTACTTTACATCTTTACTAGCAGTACTGTACACCGGTCTGAGACAAAACTTTTAATTTAAAAAATTTTTCAGAACTTTGTAAAATACAAAAATGGGATATGAGTTTTCAGAAAAATAATTCTGGAGGAAAACCATATCTTGATGAAATAAATTAAAATCACAACAAACATTGTAGGCTCTATTTATCAAAGTGCGTATTGAGTTCATCTTATACAACTTTGGCGAAAAACCGAGGTAATTCAATCCCAGGCCAGTAAAAGTACTTTTCCTATAAACAGAGGTCTCAAGTTTGCCACTATTTCTGTATACCTGTACATCTAAAAATGACAACTTATTATCCTGTTCCGTCTCACAAGTAAAAGAAATGTTAGGGTGATTTGTTTTTTGAATATTTTAATTCTCGTCACCCTAACATTTCTTTTACTTGTGAGACGGAACAGGATAATAAGTTGTCATTTTTAGATGTACAGGTATACAGAAATAGTGGCAAACTTGAGACCTCTGTTTATAGGAAAAGTACTTTTACTGGCTTGGGATTGAATTACCTCGGTTTTTCACAAAGTTGTATAAGATGAACTCAATACGCACTTTGATAAATAGAGCCTACAATGTTTGTTGTGATTTTAATTTATTTCATCAAGATATGGTTTTCCTCCAGAATTATTTTTCTGAAAACTCATATCCCATTTTTGTATTTTATAAAGTTCTGAAAAATTTTTTAAATTAAAAGTTTTGTCTCAGACCGGTGTACAGTACTGCTAGTAAAGATGTAAAGTACATTAAATTGCCTTTACCTTGGTCATAGTAGCTATATGGTCCGAAAAAAGTTACAAGAAATACTTAGGAATTGTTTCCCTCAAATTAGTTTCCGGTTTGTTTTCTGTAATCCTTTTACTATAAGATCACTTTTGAGGGAGAAGCCTACTCCGCCTGTGGACCTTAATTCCTGTGTCGTTTACTTGTTCACTTGTTCGCAGTGTGGTTCATGATACGTGGGATCCAGTTCCCGCTGGCTCAGACACAGAATTTTGGAACACAGAGGTCTTTGTATTAGAACTAGGTTTCCTCTTTCCAAACCACCCTTTTCTGCCATTAGAGAACACAGTTTAGCACAGGACCATCCTTTCACTGACCTGGATTTTCGGGTACTGTCTTTTTGTTCAAATAGACTGGACCTTTTGATTTCAGAGTCGCTGGTTATTAAAAAAGATGAAACCGGAATTGAACAACAACTAGTCTGGTATTCAACTACTATAGTTATCGTGTCGTTCAATATTTTACTTTGTGAGTGGTAGTTTGTTTATATCTCACCTTATTTTTATTTTCATATTTTTATGTTTGTGTTCGCTTTTAATTTTTCGTTATTTTACGTCTCACCCTTTTAGTTTGTATTTACTTGTTCATTTTATAAATTTGGTTAGTATTTTTGCTGAAGATTTATTATGACAATTCATTTTATTGTAATTTCACTGATTCTCATCCTTGTCGGTTTTTTCAGCCTGATGATGAGATTTTATACCTCGAAAGCTCGTATAATAAAGAATGTTCTTACTGGTCTTGGCAATATTATTTATCGTTAATATATATATATATATATATATATATATATATATATATATATATATATATATATATATATATATATATATATATATATATATATATATATATATATGAGATATATATGAGCGAATCCCACAGGAAAATGACAGGCAGAAGCTCAGTAGCCTACCAAGCGCTTTCACGTTTATTAACGCATCGTCTGGGCACAAATGAGACAAAGATGAAAAGAAGGTTACAAAGTAAACAAAAAGAACAAGAATACCAGATGGTTAATTGCCAAAGGGTAATAAACAAAAAGGTATTCCAGGATAATCCGGAATCACGCGGTTACAAACGAAAACCATATACTTAACCATAAGAGATACGGAATCTTACCCATTCAAATTCCAGAAACATGTATAAAACTAAATACTAATTTTGCTTATATTTATCAACAACTTTTTTAATTATGAAGGCATCAAGTTTAAACAAAGAAGAACTTAAATTTAGAACACTTTCATTATTTGACTTGATAAAACAAGATCCAATGTTGTTGTTTGATTCGGTGTGAAAGTGATTTTCAGTTTTCCTATAATATATTTTATCACACTTTTTACAAGGAATTGCATAGATGCAGCCAGAAACATCTTCAGGAGAATTTTTTATTACTAAACTCTTAACATTAAAATTACCGAAAACAACATTTATGTTGAAAAGCTTTAAAATTGTAAGAATTTGTAAAAACCTTTCATCATACGGTAATCTGAGAATATGCTTACTAAATTCAAGTTTGTTATTAGTTAAATAAAATGTTTCCCTGGCTCTTTTTCATGCTACATCTACAAAGGTCCTTGGGTATTTAAGTTTCAAAGCAATATCATAAATAGTTTTGTTCTCAGCATCAATGAACTGCGGGCTACAAGCGCGTAAAGCCCTTGAAAACATTCCAGAAAAGACAGAGAATATAACATTTTGATGATGACTGGAATAATAGCCTAATGAACAAAAGAGGCAATGTTAGTTGATTTTCTAAAGACTGAAAGTTGATTTTCTAAAGACTGAAAAGGTGAAATTTCTATCATGTCTATGGACAGCTACATCAAGAAAATTCAAATTACAATTTCTTTCTTCTTCTACGGTAAATATTATAGAAGGCACTCAATTATTTAGCTTAACCACAAATTCCTGGAGATTTTCGTGAACTGGCCGGATACAGAAAATATCATCCACATACCTAAACCATATAACTAGTCCGGGCAAAATTCTTGGTAAGAATTTTGTCTCAAAACATTCCATGTAAATATTGCTAAGGACAGGAGATAAGGGATTACCCATAGCCATGCCGAACTTTTGTACAGAAAAATTCCCCATGAAAACAAAATTTACTATCTTTGATACATAACCTTATAAGATTAGTGAGGTGTGCTACAGTTAAAGGAATATCATAACTTTCTCATTCTTCCTTTAAAAATCCAAGTATATAAATTATCTACAGACGACAAAATTCAAATTCAAACTATTCAATTTGTTTATGAAGTCGATATTATTTTTACATTCGTATTAGAAATGTTTCCTACCAAAGGTGTAAGAATTTTTACAAGCCATTCAGAAAAAATTATACGAAACTGAGCCTACTGAACTAATAATTGGTCTAATAGGGTTATTGATTTTGTGTCATGACTAAACCGTAGAGATATGGTAGGGAGGAACACTGAGTGGTAAACTGCTTAATTAAATGGTCAGAGCCCTTTAAAATGGATTTAATATGTATGCTTAAATGAGAGTTCACTGTCTGTATAGGATCTGACCTCAGTTTCGTGTAAGTTTCACTACCATTCAATAATGCCATAATTTTATTTTACATAGTCACTTTTATTCATTATTACCACTGCATTAGACCTATCTACCGTTGTTACTTGCAATGTTTCGCCTTTTTTAAGGTTTTTGTAGGCCTGGAGAAATCTTACGGGAACATTTGAGGAAGAAGGCTTGGCCATAGTACCATACACAATACCTTTACAAATTTTGATGTCATCAAGACATAAATTATGGCTAACTTAAAAAAAAAAAAAAATGATTTTGAAATACCGACATAGTCCAGGTTACCGTCAGAAACACCAAAGCTTAATCCATATCCCACAGCCGCTGTCGTAGCGCTATCCACCGGTTTGTCTGATAAATTAACCATGAAGTCCACGTTGGCATGTTTAGTCCAGTCGCTTTCAGCAACAAGGTTCTTCAGCTTGAATTGAAGCTTCCTTTCAAGATGGGGGCAACACTTTTTCAGTTTACCATGGCAATAATTCAGCATCCGGGTCTTCCACTCCCAAGGAGCAGTCTGATTAAAGCCTTACCGTCTGCTTCTAAGGTTACTGAAAGCCTTTTCTGCTTCCACTTTTGTGATTTCGATGTGTTTTTGAAGTATGATCCGTTGAAACCGTCGAAAAGGCCGCTCTGCTAAACAAAGAATTCTCCTTGGTAAAATCAACTTGGGCATCGCTTATACACACTGAAGTCAGTGCATCTACTGTGATTTTTTAAGAATATATATATATATATATATATATATATATATATATATATATATATATATATATATATATGTATATATATATATATATATATATATATATATATATATATATATATATATATATATATATATATATTGAACATATATAGGTATATATATATATATATATATATATATATATATATATATATATATATATATATATATATATATATATATATATATTCATAAATATATATGTATAAATCTATATATAAATATATATACCTATATATACATATATATATTTACGAATTTCCCTGGGGTTATATGATTTCTAGAGGGTTTTACAGGCCGGCAATGGAAACTTTATTTATTTGGCCTTGGAGTTATGACTTACATAAAGGGAAATTGTAAAAAACAAAGAACGAGGGATGATTTTAGGAGCTGAAGGCTCTACTTCATAACGAAATGTTACGTAAACCCTTGGGATAAATTAAGCAATTATATTTACAAAAGAAAAGCATTAGAAGGGAAAATGGGTAATTGAATTGTTAAAGGGCTTGCAATGCCTGAAGATCCTCCTACTGGAGTCTTGAATAGGGGCAAGGCACAGTCCAAGATGAGTCCACTGCGAATAGGTCCCTCTGCAAGAGAGATTTACACATTACACGCCAGTAAAGGAAAATATAACACAGAATATGACTCAAGTCTGCACTGAGGGTGCCAAGGACTCAAGGAATAACTGAACACTTTACATTGGAACACGAAACACTGCAAAAGGCACTGAACAAATGACACAAGGATGAGAAAACAATACTGGCACTCAGTAACACTTCAAAAGGGCAAACGGTCGTGACTGAAAAGGCCTCCACTTGTACTTTACCTTAAAGGTGGGGGTTAGCGGGGCTCTGGCATAGAATGACGGCGGGTGTTCACAAACGTGACATCGTACTCAGGTTCCTGGGTAGGTCCTTTTGAGGATGGCTGTAGTACTGGGTTCACGTCAGAAGTCTGGTGTAGACATCTGGGTGGAAGGGTGGAGGGTGACCTCTCAGCGTCTTGTATCACTTGCCTGCATGTATGGCTAACTGCTAACGGCCCAACTGCATACTGCCCACCAACTGCCCCGTGACTGACTGCCAAGATCCTCCTGTCCTGGCTCCTTTTAAGGCATCTGCCGAGAGTAGGGGCCCTGATGTCGGGCCCATATGGTGACCATGCCCAAGATGTGTCATCTTCCAGGTGTCTTGACCATCTGCTTGCATCTCCCCAGGTGTTCCATGGAAAGACAATCCAGCCAACTCAATCTTCCTTTAGAGAGGTTGTTTTAAGCAGCTTAGCTGGGCTAAGCTGCTTAAGGGAGTGGCACCCAGCCTCTCATCTTTGCCCCTTTTGACCGTGCCATCTAAATGTCTGTTTCAGGTAAAGGAAAGGGACAGATCGAAGTGTTGATAACTTTAATTGTTTTGATATCTAGGTCCACTAGGACCAGCTATGCAGCGACTATTCTACTCTCAATAACTAAGGGCAAATAAAGGGTCGGCTGTGCAGCGACTTCTTGTACTTATAATAGCTCCCTACCGAAGAGAACATACGTGCCTTCATTTGGGTGTGCACGTTGATATTCAAGAAGTTGGCACAGATGCTTTACGTTACTCTTCTCCCAACAAAAAGTGGAAAAGATTTTACTTTACTTTAACCCCAACACAAAATGGAAAGAAGTTTTATTTTACTTTATTCCCCACACAAAGTGGAAAGAAGCTTTACTTTACTTCCAACACACATTGATATTAAACTACTTTAACATGGCACATTAATTTCCTTCAAATTTATGGTATACGTTACTTTAAGATTATGAAGACAAGGTAATTTTGAGGCAGATGACAAAGTGTAAGAATTAATTTACAATAAGTGCCTTAATTCTAAATAACAGAGGCATGCGGTTAGTATGCCTTGAAGAGGCAGTGTAATGATAACACAGCGTCTATTTCTTTAAATGTCATCCCTCTTTATGAGATATTGTAATGACGATACCCAATTTGCATTGCGCAATGCTTAGCTAACAGTTCAAAGGATCGCCAACTCGAAAGTTGACAGCTGACAACTTACACTGGGGAATTTTGACAGCTGTAGGCAAGCAACAGTATTCGCGAGTTTTAATTCACTAACTTTAAACCACGCTAATTTTATGCTTCCACGGCCCATAACTCAGGCAAAGGCTATAAATAGATACTCGCTCAATGTTATGACTGGATAAGCAGATAAATGACAAGGAGCCTGGGACAAAAATAGAGTTCTTAGAAAAACAATAAAAACAAAAGGAAAAATGAACATAATGATACAAGTGAGGGGCGTGACCGCGTACAAAAGGGCAGGACACGTCTCTTGGTTTACGAAGGTGGTGTTAAAATCACAAGGGCAGGAGTCTGTGACTCGCGATTCGTTAAAAGTAATAAAACAGAAAAATAAATAAATGAATAAAAGAGTAAAGGATATGCACAGAAGAGCCAATGATAATAGAGTGAGGTATTTATTGTTTTATGCAGGAATTTATTGTCCTTCTCCTGTAGATTACGGCCCAGACTATCTCTCAGCCCAAGGGCTGGAAAAGGGAACCCAAAGGGCATGACTCCTTCAGGAAGAACTGACACACATGCCCTGTGCCAAGGTATGGGCGCAGGGGCTTGCCACTTCCCACTCTGTTATTCTTACTGCTTTATAACAAAATGACTTATGTATTTAGAGGGGAATGGTATCCCGTATTTTAATTGCCTCTTGTGGTGATAATTTAAGAAAAGCTCAAAGGAAAGATCAACAGAGAAGGAAAAGGGATAGAAGTTCCAGAGGAATGGAAGAAGGTAGGGGAGGGCCTTGACATCCTCTGGATTAGAGGTGCCAAGACCTTCGAAAGATGAAGGGATGGCGCAGGTGCCAGGAGAGCTCTAGAGCTCTTTGTAGACTACCTGGAATTTCCCAAGCCCATGGTACTTTCGCCACGAACCTCTCCTACCTGGACAGTCGTCTTCGGCCAGGAAATCGGAGGGCCTGAGGCTGGAGGGCGGCATGGGGTGCCACCTGGGTCAGCTGCTGTGACAGCTGACACAGGAATTTTGTTCACCAGCTCGGCTATTAATTTTTGCACCTCGTAGAGTTCATCTGCCCAGCGAAGCGGGGCAGAATCATGACTTGCGAGGGTATCTGTGGCGAGAGAGCGGTGACAGTTGGCGGGGGCATGGATGACTCGTGGGCAGTGGTGACCAGCTCAGGCACGGGTTGTGAGGCCGAACCTTTAGGTGAACTTCCACTGTGGTCGAGAGGAACCGTCTCTCTTACCAGTGCTGGTAGCAGTGCCAGGCCGGGAGAAGAGAGGGGGTCCTGAGTTGGATCTCTTGAATGGAGATTGGGGGCGTGCTCTGGCGCTGGCACTAAGGCAGGGTCAGGCACTATCTGTGGTTTCTGGTGCTCGTCGGTCAGGACAGATGGAGCTTGGCACTGCTCGGTGCATGCAAGTGGCACTGGCAGGGATTTGGCATCTCCTGGAGGGAGATCTGATTGGGGCCCTGGCACTAGCACTGAGGCAGGGCCGGGCACTGGAATTGGATCAGGAATCGATCGAGGGGGCCACTGTACATCGTACTCAGGTGGCACTGGTAGGAACGTCATGTCCTTATGGGAGAAAAATGGGGGAGGATTACTCATGCCCGAGGAATGAGTTGGGGAATGTGGACCCCTGGATTGTCGTGATTTCTGTGGTGACTGAAAGTCCTGTCCCAGAATGACGTCATAGCCTTTGGAAAGATAGCTTGCTACTGCAAGATTGCAATTTTTTGATTGATGAGGTCTTGTGACTCTCAACTGGACCATAGGGAGTATCATTTTAAATTGATTTACTCCCTCGATTGTGACGAGTTTTCATCTATTAACAATAGCTCCATAGAGAACTCTATCCCTTCATATGAGGGAGATTTGTGCGCTAGAGTCATCAGTTTCTTTGACTCAGTTCACGGGGTAGCTGCCTCTGGGAGGGGCCACATGTATGGGGCCTTCGGCGGGAGTGCCCAAGGGCTTGGAATTCGTGACAGCCAAGGTGACGGCGGGAGTATTGGACTTACTATTTCTAGGGCATTTCGCCCATGAGGGGGAGTGGCCATAAACCTTGCATGCCGTACAAAAGGTTTGGCTAAAATCTTCTCGCACTGCCCCTGTGGAGAGCGCAGGTAAGTTATTGGGTGGTTTTCCAGGAGAAAGAGGCTCTGTTTGCTTGTTTCTGCATTGGTCAGAGGAATGCCCTGTCTTTTTGCAATAATGGCAAGTTCGGGGCTTGCCCGAGTTTCCATTCTTAGGGGGATTTGATCTTCTGAGGAGGGGCGGGGGATTTATCTTCCACTCCATGGATCCTTCCTGAGGGTGGTGAGTCTCCCACATGTCTGCTATCTGGCTACACTTGGTGAGTGTTGCAGAGGCTTTTTCTACTACATGAGTGGCCAGGGCAGGAGGAGCGTAGCGCAGGAAATGCTCAAATTTAAATTTCTCGAGTACCTCGGTGGCATTAGTGGCTCCTTCAGACTCGAGCCATTTTGCTAATGCCCACTCAGAATGCTCTCTCCAACGCCTCCTCCACCACTCAGGGGTAGTCTTGTACGCCTTGATAACTGCTTGGCATACGGCTTCCCAGTTTCCCCTATCCTCTTCCGAAAGGGCGTGGTAGGCAATGAGTGCCTTCCCTCCCAGGAATTTAGTGAGAACAAGGGAGAGTTCAGTGGGGGAGAGGGTGCAGCACTCCAGGACTCTTTCGGCCCTCTCAATCCATACTTCAGGTTCTGCCTCTGTCCATTTTGGCATGAACGAGTGAGCTTGGCTGAGGGCACACATTCCCGCCGCAGGAGGGGGGTGGCATTCTGCCATTCTAACATCTGGAGGTCATGGGCGTGCTGCCTCTCTCGCTCCTCCCTCTCCTTCTCTCTCTCATGCCTCTCCATCTCCTCTCTCTTCTCCTGGGCGATCCTCTCTTTCTCTCTCTCTCTCTTGCTGTTCTAACTCCTCTCTCTTTTCCTGGGCGATCCTCTCTTTCTCTCTCTCTTGCCGTTCTATCTTCCTCTCTTGCCGTTCTATCTTCCTCTCTTGCCATTCTATCTCCTCTCTCTTTTCCTGGGCGATTCTTTCCTTCTCCTTCTCCTGTCTTTCTGCTTCTCGTTTCTCCTGGGCCCTTCTTTCTGCCTCTCTTTCCGCCTTGGCATAGTCCACTTTCTCTTGAACCCATTCCCTCAGGGCTTGTCGCGATAGTCCCATGTCCTTTCCAGCAGACATGTAGAATTTGAAGTCCTCATTTTGTTGGGCTCTGGCAGTAGCCATCTTGAAATAATGGTTATAAGGACTGGACCCGCTAGAGAATCAAATGTCTGAGAAGACTCAGGTTGTCCGAAAAGACTTAATTGCAAGAATCTGAAACACTCAATTGTTCAGACTGAATGAGAATTGATATGTCTGAATAAGACAATTGATCAGTAAGTCTGAGGAGACTTTGTTAAAATTTAATATGTCTGAGTAAGGCGTGGTTGTTCGTGGCGAATGAATTTTAATATGCGTCTTGGAAGACGCAACTGGATTTTATGTCATGCACGGACTTGGCCGGCTGTAGCATGAAATTAAGGCATTCCTGAGAACTTAGGGTTTGTGCTAAAAAAGTGATTTGGGGTCTCGCAAGACTTAAGGTTGTTCTAATGAACTGGAATAATCAGTCCCATGAGGACTTGGATGTGTGTGAAATACATGAATATAAGGTCTCAAAAGGACTTGGATTTTGGTTTACCCATAGGAATTAGAAATTCTCTCCTTGTAAGACGTAGAATTTAGTGGAGTCTCGTAAGACTTGGAATTTGGTTTGCCCATAGGACTTGGGAATTCTCGTCTTGTACGACGTAGAATTTGGTGGAGTCTTGTAAAACTTGGAATTGGGATCTGTCCTGTAGGACTGAGAAATTGGGTTGGTCTCGTAAGACTTGAAAAATAGGATTTGTCCCGTAGGACTTGGAAGTTACTGACGGGAGAAAACCGCCCCCCAAAAAAATTTTGCTGAGAGTGGCCCAAGTAGGGAACAATTTTTTATGGGGACACTGCTCGGGTGTTGAATGTAAAAAGAGGGGTAGACACACGGGGAGGGGAGGGGGGGTGAAGGTCGTCTGATGCTCACCAGTGTGAGTTATTTTTAGACCCTGTTTGAATGAACCTTCTGTTTATAGACTGTCTGGGACTCCGGGAATTTCCTGGGATGAGGGGATAACAGTAAAATGACCTCGTAATTTTCACTATAAGTGGAGTTCAAAATTTTGCTTTCCTAATGCCTGGTTTAAATTCTAGCTATTCTGAGAGAGAGTATTTCAGCAATGCAAGCTGACTTCGTCTTGCCCCACGTGGGAATTTATTTGCGCCTAAATAATTCACTAATCTGAAATACAAAGTAACATTTAACACAGAGTAATTTCTGTCACACTATTCCTCGAACAGAAAACTGGCAAAGATTTTAACACGGAGGAATTTCATACTATTCCTCAAACAAAAATGATTAGCACTTATTATTTCTCTAACTACCTATTCTGAAAAGCATGCATTAACAAATCTAATACGGCGGGTCTCTTCTCTCAGTGAATACATGCGTCCTTATTCCTAATTCCTAGGTACAGTCATGATTGTAAAAAAATTTTGCTAAGATAAACACATTACTTACGTGGAACTCTCTTGGTCTGTGCTCTTGGTACCAGGTTCAGAATTTGTCTCACACCCAGGATAGCTTTGCTAATCGCTAATTTGGCAAGATGCAAATGCACAAAGCGGCAATAGCAGGGAAAAATGCAAGATCTACAGGAAGGTCGCCATTTTTACGAATTTCCCCTGGGGTTATATGATTTCTAGAGGTTTTTACAGGCTGGCAATGGAAACTTTATTTATTTGGCCTTGGAGTTCTGACTTACGTAAAGGGAAATTGTAAAAAACAAAGAACGAGGGATGATTTTAGGAGCTGAAGGCTCTACTTCATAACGAAATGTTACGTAAACCCTTGGGATAAATTAAGCAATTATATTTACAAAAGAAAAGCATTAGAAGGGAAAATGGGTAATTGAATTGTTAAAGGGCTTGCAACGCCTGAAGATCCTCCTACTGGAGTCTTGAATAGGGGCAAGGCACAGTCCAAGATGAGTCCACTGCGAATAGGTCCCTCTGCAAGAGAGATTTACACATTACACGCCAGTAAAGGAAAATATAACACAGAATATGACTCAAGTCTGCACTGAGGGTGCCAAGGACTCAAGGAATAACTGAACACTTTACATTGGAACACGAAACACTGCAAAAGGCACTGAACAAATGACACAAGGATGAGAAAACAATACTGGCACTCAGTAACACTTCAAAAGGGCAAACGGTCGTGACTGAAAAGGCCTCCACTTGTACTTTACCTTAAAGGCGGGGGTTAGCGGGGCTCTGGCATAGAATGACGGCGGGTGTTCACAAACGTGACATCGTACTCAGGTTCCTGGGTAGGTCCTTTCGAGGATGACTGTAGTACTGGGTTCACGTCAGGAGTCTGGTGTAGACATCTGGGTGGAAGGGTGGAGGGTGACCTCTCAGCGCCTTGTATCACTCGCCTGCATGTATGGCTAACTGCTAACTGCTAATGGCCAAACTGCATACTGCCCACCAACTGTCCTGTGACTGACTGCCAAGATCCTCCTGTCCTGGCTCCTTTTAAGGCATCTGCCAAGAGCAGGGGTCCTGATGTCAGGCCCGTATGGTGACATGCCCAAGATGTGCCATCTTCCAGGTGTCTTGACCATCTGCTTGCATCTCCCCAGGTGTCCTGTGGAAAGACGATCCAGCCAACTCAATCTGCCTTTAGAAAGGTTGTTTTAAGCAGCTTAGTTGGGCTAAGCTGCTTAAGGGAGTGGCACCCAGCCTGTCATCTTTGCTGCTTTCAACCGTGCCATCTAAATGTCTGTTTCAGGTAAAGGAAAGGGACAGATCGAACTGATGATAACTTAAATTATTTTGATATCAAGATCCAATGGGACCGCTATGCAGTGACGATTCTGCTCTCAAGAACTAAGGGCAAATTAAGGGGTAGGCTATGCAGCGACTTCTTGTACTTATAATATATATATATATATATATATATATATATATATATATATATATATATATATATATATATATATATATATATATATATATATATATATATATATATATATATATATATATACACACACACACACACACATATATATATATATATATATATATATATATATATATATATATATATATATATATATATGTATATTTACCATGAGGTTTAAAATGCAGCGAATCTATTGTGGACGAGAAGTGGTGCTTTCAACGTGGTATGGCCATTGGCAGAATCTATTATGCATCCTATAAGAACTTTGGAGGGATGGAAAATAGAAGCTAACACCCAACATTTCCCTTGCATGGTGGACTGAATGCCAATGCTAATATTATGTACTATACAATGTACTGAGTGCGTGCATTAAGATCCAAGTACTCTTGTATGCATGTATATATATATAAATATATATATATATATATATATATATATATATATATATATATATATATATATATATATATATGTATATATATATATATATATATATATATATATATATATATATATATATATATATATATATATATATATATATATATATATATATATATATGTGTGTGTGTGTGTGTGTGTGTGTGTGTGTGTGTGTGTATACATATATATAAATATATATATATATATATATATATATATATATATATATATATATATATATATATATATATATATATATATGTAAAGATTAGCGCCAAAATACGCCATGAAACTGTTCTCCTTTCCTGTTTTGGGTTGGTTTGAACCTTTGAAGGTCGGGGGTATATGGGGCTCAGAAATATAATTGTTGGGGACCTGTAATCTGCTTTGCACCGTTTTCTTTGGTACAGAAAGATGCAAATACCATTTTCTATGAGATAGCAGCGTTCCCTGGGTCAGGACATCTCTCCCCCCCCTACCCCTGTCCAGAAGCAATAAAAGGTCAGGGCGAAGGCAGCCCTTTCTCACACGCGGTCGCTAGTTTAAGCCGAGAAGTCATGTCTCGGCGGTCTTGCCCCTGCCCTCCGTTTGCCGCTCGCCGCCACGTGGAGCCCATCGCCGCCCTTTGTGCCCCGTGTTCCATTCCACGTGGCCTTAGACGACTGCAAGGGGGATTGCAAGTCTCCAAACGCGAGCGGGTACTCAACGGCGGCCTTTCCATCATCCCACGGGCGTCGTTTTCCGCCCCAATCTACGATTTGAAGAAATACCTTGGAGAGGGAGGCTACCTTTGTCCACGTCCCCACACGTGGTCCTCAGCAGAAGACGTCGTCATCCCTACGCCCCTACAATGTGACGCCTGTAGCAGAATTATCCTTGGTCCGTGTTCCTGGCATTCCCAAGTTCCCCCCCTTCGGGAGGACTTCTGCGGCAGTAATTTACTGTGTTCTCAGTTAAATTTCCCTTTGATCTTGTGTGCTATCAAATATAACTATTTTTATAACCACGTGTTTCACGCACTCCCCATTGAGAAGGAGCCCTCCGCTCCGTGTACTGCTTTTGTTTGTTTGTGTTTTATATGTCCTGGGTATCTTACAAGGCCATTTTAGAGTAAAGTAAAAATTGTGGAGTCATAAGATCCACCTGCACCAGGAAACATATAAAAATATATATATATATTTATACATATATTTTTTCAAGGGGTGCAGCCATGGTGGCTGAGGGATGAGTCTAAACTATGCCCCTGGAAACGTCAGCTGACTAGGGGGGGCCACGCTCCAGTGATCAGAATGTAATGCTTTAGCGAAATTAACACAACTCAATGTCAATCAAAGAGGGATTCAAGGTAAACTTAGGGTGTCCACTTAAAACACATAATTCACTAAAGGTATCAGAAGATGAAATATATACAGGAGCTATCAGTAGAGCACCGTGGCACTATCAAAACTACTGTACTAAATGACAGTCAACAAACAAGAGTGCCACACTACTGCAAGCTAAGTATCTGTGCCTGACTAGGCTAACACACTTCGTAGAAGGGGAATGGGATCCATAGATAGTACAAGGTGGAGTACTGTAGGCAAAGCAATGCTCACACTGGGAATCAGTAAATCTTGACCAGTTATGGCACATGCAGTTTGCAAGAAGATGGCCCATTGATCTACAGGTGATTTCACAATATGCAGAGGGTGTGAAGTCTCAAAGGGACTTTCTTTAATGTGTGAGAAAGGTTACTAGCTCCCCCTTGGGTGATGATTATCAGATTTGGCAAGGTGCTTTTTAATTACTTGGGGAACATTTGCAAATTACCTGCTCATTTGACACCTGGGCGGCCATAAGGGATAGGGGAGTTGCGTTGGAGAAACGTCAGTTAAGTTTACACAAACATCTTGTAGTTCTTTAACACTTTATTTCATTTTGTATTATATGGAAAAAGCATAAAACAATTGGTCAAAAGGAAGTTTGTAACAATATGTATATATATATATATATATATATATATATATATATATATATATATATATATATATATATATACACACACACACATATATATATGTATATATATATATATATATATATATATATATATATATATATATATATATATATATATATATATATATATATATATATTATTACGATCTCGCCTCTCGAGATCGACAGGTTCTTTACAGAAAACAAGCAATTGGGCTGTAATGACTGACGAGAGGTGACAAACAAAGGAGAGAGGAGCAGAACAAATACAAAAGTTACCTAAAATAAATTTATTTACAAAAATTTACAAGTGAGTCAGGTCTAGGAGAGAACAAAACTTAAAATACCAAAATCAATGAACAAAACACATGACAGCAACATAAAAATTCACATAAATACAAAAAAATCATAAGACACAGGCAGCATAAAATCATAAACAACAATAGTAACAATAAATAATAAACAAGCAGCATAAAGGAAAAAATCGAGAACTGTAAAAACCAACACTGCAGGACAACTAAACAGAGCCGACACGGCAACCATCAAGTCCTCAGAAACAGTTCTCCCCAGACTGGACTCCCACGACAGAGCCGATAATACAACCATCGCGTCCAAAAGAATGTTCTCCGCTGCTCTACTGACGTGACCTGCTGCTGTCCTGGACCTGACTGGCGAAGTCTGACACCATCCACCACACGTCAACTCGCCAACAAGAAAAACAAAAAAAAAAAAGGAGGCAACAATCCACCAAGGGAACAATCGACAAACGATTGTTCCTAACACCTCCCACCTAACAGAAAAAAAAAAATACAAAAATTTTTTTTTTTACAAACAAAATACTCTCCCCCGATGCTGCCACACCCCCGCCAGCCAAAACAGAACCAATCCTGGCAAGGTCGCCAATATTACGATCTCGCCTCTCGAGATCGACAGGTTCTTTACAGAAAACAAGCAATTGGGCTGTAATGACTGACGAGAGGTGACAAACAAAGGAGAGAGGAGCAGAACAAATACAAAAAGTTACCTAAAATAAATTTATTTACAAAAATTTACAAGTGAGTCAGGTCCAGGAGAGAACAAAAACTTAAAATACCAAAATCAATGAACAAAACACGTGACGGCAACATAAAATTCACATAAATACAAAAAAAATCATAAGACACAGGCAGCATAAAATCATAAACAACAATAGTAACAATAAATAATAAACAAGCAGCATAAAGGAAAAAAAAATCGAGAACTGTAAAAACCAACACTGCAGGACAACTAAACAGAGCCGACACGGCAACCATCAAGTCCTCAGAAACAGTTCTCCCAGACTGGACTCCCACGACAGAGCCGATACGACAACCATCGCGTCCAAAAGAATGTTCTCCGCTGCTCTACTGCTGTGACCTGCTGCTGTCCTGGACCTGACTGGCGAAGTCTGACACCATCCACCACACGTCAACTCGCCAACAAGAAAAACAAAAAAAAAAAAAGGAGGCAACAATCCACCAAGGGAACAATCGACAAACGATTGTTCCTAACAATATATATATATATATATACTGTATATGTATATATTATTATAAATATTTGCTGTTCAACCTCTCCTCCTTGCCTCTTAGTAAAATAGAATTAATTTCCTGTTTATAGCTAGCAAGAATATAGATTCCTCACATGAGAAAAAGATGAGTTGGAAGCAGTTGTTTTCAAACTAAACCCGTCAACAGTCCAAGGGTGGGAATTTTTAACTCATAGGAGTCATAGAGGGGATACAGGTTTGCTAGGCCAAACCTTAGATATACTGTTCTTTAAAAAAATAACTTTTCTGTGACCTTTGTACTGGTGAGCCTATTGTCATTTAAGGTCAGACCCTGGGTAGGAGGAACCATGAAGCATGCAGACAGATGCCACCCCAGCATGAGAGGATTCTCAACTCAACTGCCATAGCATACGGACGCATTCCGTGCTGTCCTCCAAGCACCCTTTGTCTCTCTCCCCTTTTGTTCAACACGAGGGAGGAAACTGTTATTCCAGATGGGCCAAGGAATCTTATGCAACTGATCACTGCATTAGCTCACCCAGTGGTAAGTCTGATTTTGACAACTACTCCCAGTTCTCTTTCCCTTCAACTGAAACTCTCATTTTCATTGTTCAAATTTTCCTCTCTTAAACAGTCACTGATTAAGAAATCCTAGTAAAACATATCCCAATTATGAAGTCATATATTAAGTACAATTATTGTTGTCTGGTGAAATCACATAACTTACCCTCCATGGTGTTGAAAACATTATTCTTGATGTAAGATTCATCCCTTGCGATTAAGTTATAAAGTCCCCGTTCAACGGGTTCTCTATGATGAACCTCCCGTTTTCTACCGTGCCTTCACAGCTGACCCGAGGTCGCAGTACACAGCCTTATTATCATTATTGTAATTTGTACATTTATTACCTGTTCATTTGCCCTTATACATAGTATATGTGTCAGAGTATTTTTTTGTATCTAATCAACTGTTGTTAAGCATCCTGTTATCTACATGTACGTGTCCTGTTTTTTGTAGAGAAATAGTTTTGACCTCGGGTCACTCATAAATTTTGTACTGACGTCCGCATATATGCTGACGTCCACACGCCACTTTATAAGCGGGTCACTTCCTCAATAAACTAGCAGTACTTGTCTTCCTGCTCTTTCTTTTGTACCCTCTCACAGTGGTGACCCCTTGAGTGGTTCCCAGAGCCATTAACAGACCCAAACGGCGACTTAGTCTTGGCCCAATGAACCACCCCACACCCCTAACGGACTAACTACGGCACTCTAACAAAGTGTTCGAGTGTTACCGACCCTCTTCGGCAAATCACCAGCGTCATTAGAGGACCAACACGGCACGCTCCCAAGCGCGTATTGATGTGAGTGTTCCCTCACTCCAAGTGAGAGTGCAGAATGAGGATGGATGCAGACATTCCCTCCCACATACAAATAACCGCGTACTTCTCGGAGGCAGATGTCTCTCTCACGCAACCCTCTCTCGAGCCCTCCTCCACGCCGAAACCCGCACACTCTTCCATGCCAGTACCCGCTCCCCGCGCGATGCCCCTCCTGACGGACCAACTGAGGGCTGCCCTCAGCATAAAGCTGCCGCCGTTCACCCATCAGAACCCGGCGTCTTGGCTCTACAGGGTCGAGGGGCAATTCAGGGTGGCAGGCCTGACCGACGAGGTGTTGAAGGTGGACATCGCTATCAACGCCCTACTGGAGGAGATATACAGAAAGGTTGCCCCGTGGGTGACATCAACCACAAGCCCTGCCACCTTCCAAGAATTAAAGGCCACTCTCGTCGAGACCTGCTCCCTGCTGGTCTCCGAGAGGGCTGCCCGCACCCTCGACCTCGCCATCAACCCCTGGCAGGACACAAACCTCCTGGAGACGTAGCATGCCTTCTAGGACCTCCTCCTCCTCTCTGAGACAGACAGCAGTGGCAGGCGCAAAGAGATTAGCCTGTCGAGGGAGATCCTCCTGCAGCAGCTACTCCCAGAGGTTCATGGACAGATTACGGAGCCCTACACCCTGCCGGTCGAGGACCTGATAAGGATGGCGCAGCAGCTGACTGACTCCACGATGGCGGCAAAGCAGGCATCCACGCCCGCACACCCCATCAACTTCCTCCAGCCGGAGGACCTCGCAACAGAGTGCATCAACATCATTGACGGGAGGCGGCCACCCCACCACCAGAAGAAGGAAAGGCTGGGGCATTGCTACTACCACCAGAGGTTTGGCAAAGAGGCCCGGACTCTGGTGGTAAAGAGGCCCGGAAGTGGGAAGCCCCATGCCTTTTCGCCCATCCAAAAAACGGGGGAGGCGGTGACCACCCTCACAGGCCGCCATGGCAGCAGCACCCAAAACACTCAGGAGCCCTGCACCAGTAGGCTTCTACGTCTGTGACACTGTCTCTGGCAGGATGATGCTGATCGACACTGGGGCAATGCGGTCAGTGTTCCCGCCTTCCAGAGAGGACCGCAAACGCCCGCCGGACCTGGCTGCCTCCCTGACAGCTGTCAACGGGCCCCCCATCCTCTCCTACAGCACCAGGCTCCTGTCGTTCTCCATCCTGGGCCGGAGATACAAGTGGAACTTCATCGTCGCGGACGTTAGGACCCCGCTCGTGGGTGCAGACTTCCTCGCCCACTTCGGACTGGCAGTCGACATCGGCCGCAAAAGCCTGCTGGACACAGAGTCCTGCCAGTCCCTGCCCCTGTCGCCGAGCCCCAGAGTGCTCACAGTCTGTTCCGTTGCTTCCCACCAATATGCCTCCCTCCTGAAGGAATTCCAGGAGGTATTCAGACCTGAGCTTCGTCAGGTGCCCGGGGCCCCCGCAAAACAGGGGCGACCTTCCAGAGACTGATGGACAGCATCCTGGGGGACCTGAACTTCTGCGTCTGCTACGTTGATGATATCCTAATTTTTTCCAGGTCCCACAAGGAACACCTTCGACACATCTGGAAGGTCCTGCAGAGCCTGCAGGAGAATGGGCTCGTCGTCAGGTTCCACAAGTGCACCTTCAGCGTCGACAGGGTTGAATTCCTAGGCCACGAGATATCCCCGGGAGGCGTCCGCCCAGTTGCATCGAAAGTCGAGGCCGTCGTCAGGTTCCCCACCCCTTCCTCCGTCAAGGGCGTGCAAGAATTCCTCAGGATGGTCAACTACTACAGGAGGTTCATCTTCGGGGTCGCGCACACCATGGCCCCCCTGACGAATATCCTCAAAGGCCGTCCGAAGACCTTAGTGTGGGATCCTGACAAAGGCTGCCTATGCCAAGGCAACAGCCTTGGCCCACCAAGACCCCAGCGCCCCCCTCCAGCTAACAATGGACGCCAGCAACATCGCCTGTGGGGCTGTCCTGGAACAGGTCATCAACAGAGCCCCTCAGCCCATTGCCTTCTTCAGCAGGAAGCTCAGCCCCACCGAATCCTGCTACAGCACCTTCGACAGGGCACTCTTCGCAGTGTATCCAGGTGGTACACCACTTCAATTCCTCCTGGAGGGTACGCCCTTCACAATTTGGATGGACCACCAGCTGCTGGTCCACGCCTTCACAAAGCTGGGGGGATGCATGGTCCTCCAGGCAGCAGTGGCACCTCGTGGCCATCGCGGAGTTCACCTGCACCATCAAGTACCTCCCCGGCAGGAAGAACCCAGTAGCCAACGTCCTCTCGAGGATCGAAATCAACGCAATGCAGCTCGGGATCGATTACAAGGACCTCACTCAGGAACAGGCCGCCAACCCAGAGATTCCAGCTTACCACACCGCCATCACATCGCTGAAGTGGAAGGATGTCCCCCTCACCCCTGGGGGGCCAACACTGCTGAGCGACATAAGCACTGGCCACCCCCTCCCACTGGTTCCTGCCTCCCGTCGTTGGCTGGTCTTCGACGGTATCCACGGATTGTCCCACCCCTCCAGCAGGACGACGGCCAGGCTACTGGAGGAGAAGTTTGTCTGGCACAGCATACGGAAGGACGCAACAGCCTGGGCAAGGCAGTGCATACAGTGCTAGGCCAGCAAAGTAGGGCGGCACATCTAATCGGGGGTGGGCTACTTTCCCCAGCCAGGGAGACGTTTCGGGCAAATCCACGTCGACATAGTAGGTCCTCTTCCCCCATCAGAAGGAGCCAGATACCTTCTGACAGTCATTGACAGCTCCACCAGGTGGCCCGAAGCGACGCCCCTGGAAGAAGCCACCTCCAGTGCGTGCGCTGAGGCCCTCCTCTTTAGCTGGATCAGCCGGTTCGGTGTCCCGGACCATATAACCACGGACAGGGGCCCAGCCTTCCTGTCCGAGCTGTGGACCACCCTGGCACGCCTGCTGGGGACCACTCACCACAGCACCACCGCCTACAACCCCACAGCCAATGGAATGGTGGAGAGGTTCCACAGGTCCCTGAAGGTGTGCCTCATGGCTCGTTGCACCGCCGACAACTGGAAGTACCAGCTGCCCTGGGTCCTCCTTGGGCTGAGGACCGCCCCCAGAGCAACAGTGACCCGTCTGCCGCAGAAAAGATTTATGGGGAGTCCCTCATAGTCCCAGGCGAACTCATCATGGAGGACTGAGATGACCTAACAACACAGAGGCTCCGTGACAGGTTGGGAAGTTCGCCCCCTGCCGACAGACATACCGACAGGACGTCCCCCTTCATGCCTCCCGGTCTATCCTCCTCCACCCACGTCTTCGTCAGGAACGATGCCGTACACCCACCCTTAACCAGGCCCTATAGGGGGGCCTTTCCTCGTGCTGGAGAGCAACAAAAAGGCATTCCGGGTGGCTGTCCACGGAAAGGACGACTGGGTGTCGGCAGACCGCCTCAAGCCCGCGTTCCTAGAGGAAGAAGTTGGGGGCACTTCCCAAAGCCCCCCGCAGGAAGCAGCGCCCCCTCAGTCCGCCCTGCCCGCAGTAAAGTCCCCGCTCAATGGGTTCTCTATGATGAACCTCCCGTTTTCTACCGTGCCTTCACAGCTGACCCGAGGTCGCAGTACACAGCCTTATTATCATTATTGTAATTCGTACATTTATTACCTGTTCATTTGCCCTTATACATAGTATATGTGTCAGGGTATTTTTTGTATCTAATCAACTGTTGTTAGCATCCTGTTATCTATATGTACCTGTCCTGTTTTGTGTAGAGAAATAGTTTTGACCTCGGGTCACTTGTAAATTTTGTACTGACGTCCGCGTATACACTGATGTCCGCACGCTGCTTTATAAGCGGGTCGCTTCCTCTTTACGGGCTCCTCTAGGAGCAAGACCCCGTGCTGGAACAAGGCCAGCTAAATCTGAAACAGCAACTCAATAAACTAGCAGTACTTGTCTTCCTGCTCTTTCTTTCGCACCCTCTCACAAAGTAACAACGATTGAGTTTCTGTAGTGCAAGATTGTTATGGATACTTCTTTTCCAGAAGTGTGTATGCCTTCAGCCTGAACAAATCTGTAAAGTCCCCGCTATGGTGAACCGCCCGTTTTCTACGATAACGCTCCTACGAGATTGGGTCAAGCAAAATTAGCCATATTTTTCCTGTGTAAATACGTATCTACTACTAATTCATTTGTATCTGTTTTCTTTGCACATGTGTTAGAATGTTATTATGTCAATTCTTGTTAACTTACCTCTTATGTTACTTGTATTTATCCATTATAATTAATACCGAGAGTAATTGACCTTAGGTCACCTGAATTCTATTGTATTCCTCTGTGTGACGTCCGCACGCCACTTTATAAGCAGCCTGGGTTCTGAATAAACCAGCAGTACTCATTCTCCTGCTCATTATTTTGCATCTCTTATAGTGGTGACCCCCAGAGTGGTTCCTGGAGCCATTAGTGGACTCATACGGCGACCTAGTCTTGGCTCCATGAACTATCCCACGCCCCTAATGGCCTAAAAACAGCGATTTAACAAAGCGTTCGGGCGTACTGACTCTCATTGGCAAATCACCAGCATCATTAACGGACCCACATGGCGCGCTCTCCCAAGAGCGTATTGACGCGAGTAACCCACTCCAAGTAAGAGGGTGATAGTGAGTATGGGCGCGGACATTCCCTCCCACATACAGTTAACCGCGAACTTCGTGGACTCAGATATGTCCCTCACGCACAACCCGCCCGCGCACTCCCCGCACCAAGGCCCACATGCTCCTCCACCCGCTACCTGCTCCCCGCGCGCTGCCCGTCCTGATGGAACAGACTAAGTCTGCCCTCGCCATAAAGCTGCCGCCCTTCATGCACAGCAACGCATCATCATGGCTCTACAGGGTCGAGGGGCAGTTCAGGCTGGCGGGACTTACTGACGGGGTGTTGCAAGCAGACGACATGATGGCACTGGCCCCCAGCAACTGGCGGAACTCTGGTTTAAAAACCTCCGGGAACTCCTGGAGGAGGGTGGTGTAATTGTTCGAGGCTGTGAAGCGGACGGCGGGCATCCCCGGTCCAGTGGAGAGTGGTCGGGAGTGGCAGGTTCTGGTGTCGAGGAGGCGTTGCCTGCTGACATTGACCAGGAGTCCGTGGTGTCCCAGGAAATCGGTGCCCAGGAGGGGGAACTTGACCTCTGCAATGACAAAAGGCCAGTGACACCTGCGGCCCAAGATGGAGATTGTCTGGGTCTTTGTTCCATAGCAGCGGATGGGTGTTCCGTTCGCGGCTACCAGGGGGGTCGTGGAGTCAGCTGTTCAGGCGTAGTCCTCCTCTGATGGCTGGAACACCGACAGCATTGTGCCCGTGTCAACCAGCAGGTGCTGCTTTGGTATATCGTCTCTAATGAAGAAACCTGCTGGTTGCGAGTCATTGTATTTTGTGGCCACTGCTGTTACTTGTGGCTGCCCTTCTCGTTTTTTTGAGAAAGAGCAGCGGGTTTTGCAGTTCCTGGCGCTGGGGCTGAATCTTCAGTGGAAATAGCACCACGCCGGGTTCATCCACGCCTTCTGCTCCGGGTTCGTCCATGCCATCTGCTCCCTTGGCGGTGCTCTCCTCTTCTAGATCGTGTTTGTGTTCTCTGGGTCATTGTCCTCTGATGTCAGGCTATAGGCTGCAAGGGTGGCGGCTGCAAGGGCAGCGGTGTGCTTGGAGGCCTTAATGGCCTTGTGGATTTTCTGGCTGACGTTGACCAGCTCGTCCAAGGGAAGGGCGTCTGCGTCAGTAGTTTGGCCTCTCACCTCCTGCGGAAGGCACCGCAGGAATATTGCTCTTGTCAGGCTGATTTCCTTCCTGTGCCCATTTGCGTTGATGCCCGGCAGTGTTACTAGACCCCGCAGTTTGTCCCAGGCGTCCCTGGGTGATGTTTCCCTGAGGAGCTGGGTCAATAGTTCCAGGGCGTGCTGCGCTCTCTCAGGGACGGTCATGGAATACATTGTATCAGCTTGTCTCGCAAGACTGTGTATGTGACCTTGTCTGGCTGTGAGTCAAGCCATGGGTGTGATCTTGTTGAAGACCTCTTCAGGTAGCGTCGTCATGGTAATGTCTGCCTTGGTCTTGTCATCTGTGATGCGTTCCACGCGGAAGTGAACATCTGCGAGCAGAAACCAAGATGCTGTGTTCTGGCGCGTCGGATTGCAATTGTAATTCAGACTCTGCCATCTTTACTTTCACCCGCCAATACACGAGTACGCGTCGTATTTAGTCCACTAATGGTGTTAGAACTCGAGTGGTCAACGTGAGTTGTGAATGGCGAGGGCCAAACCGTTCAAAATGCCAAAACGTATCCTTGCGGGGATGCCGTTATTAGTCTGTTAATGGCATGGGGTTCCTCCGAGGAAGGAGCTTTCAGAGGCCTAGACTGTGTCGCCATT
Source organism: Macrobrachium rosenbergii (assembly GCF_040412425.1). NCBI lineage: Eukaryota > Metazoa > Arthropoda > Malacostraca > Decapoda > Palaemonidae > Macrobrachium > Macrobrachium rosenbergii. The sequence continues at coordinate 35,506,530 of NC_089796.1, read as the reverse complement.
TTGAGTCCATTAAAGGCTCTCTGAAGGTAAATGTGGCCGTATTTACTCCGTTAATGGCGGGACCAAAACCGCATGGTTGCCTGTCGCTCCTCGGGTCACCAGTTGTGAGGTTCAAGAAGACAGGTCTGGGTATGACTGATTTATTTCTCGGAAACCAGGTATACATTGAGGAATGCGGATGGAAAGGAAGTGACTGACCTGCAGATTCCCATGTCACGCATTTGGATAAGAATTTGTGTTTGTTGGATGACACATAAATGAGAATAATTTGCGTTACAATAAACGTACAAAATAGTTACATACATCGGCGGAAAGGTCGGACAATAATGCATATGGAGAGATAAATTTACATAAAAAATATGAAATAATAATGGGTAATATACACGGTGTGATTAATGCAGAAATGAAGAGGTGTTTGACGCCTTTACACTGGCTGCATCTATGAAATTCCTTGTAAAAAGTGTGACAAAATATATTATGAACAAACTGGAAAATCACTTTAACACCGAATCAAACAATAATGTTCTGTGAGAACTGGCCAAATATCGAATGCATTATTCGTACATATGAGAGATTTAGATCATCCTGTTAACTGGAGTGAAGCAAGATGTTTAGTCCCGTGCAATGACACAGTTAGAAGGAATATCATTGAATATTGTTTTATCAAGTCAAGTAATAAAAGCGTTCTAAATTTAAGTCTTGGTTTGTTTAAACTTGATGCCTTCATAATTAAAAAAGTTGTAGATAAATATAAGCAAAATTAGTATTCAGTTTTATCCATTTCTGAAATTTGAATGGGTAAGATTCCGTATCTCTAATGGTAAAGTATATGGTTCTAGTTTGTGACCGCGTGATCCCGGATTTTCCTGGATTACCCTTTCGTTTATTACCCCTTGGCAATTAACCATCTGGTATTCACTTTTATACGTGTTTTTGAATTTCGTATGGCTAAACTTTCGTATCTCTTGTAGTTAGGTCTATGGTTTTAGTTTGTGACTACCTGATCCCGGATAATCCTGGATTATCTTTCTGTTTATTACCCTTTGACAACGACCATCTGGTATTCTTGTTCTTTTTGCTTATTTTGTACCCTTCTTTTCACCTGTGTCTCATTTGTGCCCAGATGATGCATTAATAAACTTGAAAGCACTTGGTACTGAACTTCTGCCCGTCATTTTCCTGTGGGATTTGCTTATATATATATATATATATATATATATATATATATATATATATATATATATATATATATATATATATACATTAAATTATATCACTAAAACGGGGTGGCTCCTGTGATATAGCAACACACCAGTCACATCCTGGTTCTTTAACTGCTGAATCATGGATGAAACCTGTGCATAGAGCTTCACCAGCATGAACAGTTCCTTAAACTAAAAGATAGCCCATCAACAGAGTGTAAAAGTATTGTACATAGAGTGACATTCATTTGTGTCTTGCACGGTTTCTCCTGCTTTCTGGATATTCAAGCCTTTCTTTCCCAATACCTTTCATATTGCCTCTCCAGCACTTTCTAGGTCCTCCTCCTCCTCTTTCTAACACTTCCAAAATATATTCTCTTTTCACCAGCCTATAGTCCTTTATTCTTTCCACGTGACCAAACTATCTCCTAGCACATTGGTCAGTCCTTTCACTTATGCTAACACTGTTACCACTTCTTTGCATTTCCATATTTATAATCATTTAAATTCTTGCACCACATGTACCATGCAAAAATTGCTTCTCAATAACTGCAACATTTTCTCTTTAATTTACATTCAGCATTCACACTTCATGTCCATAAAGGATAGTTGGTTCAACAGTACCCTAATGTATTCATACCTTGGCCACAGACAACTCACATGTGTTCTCAATCTTTTGCACTCCCTATGCTACCTTCTTTTCCTCACTTAGTTTGTGACTTACTTCTTCCTTCGTCTTATCATCAAGTGCATTATATTTATTCTCACGTACCTTGCTCTTCCATCTACCTTACTAGCTTATAATCTGATAAACTTCTTCTTCACCACTTTCTCTTTCCCATGCATAGTTATGAATAGCCTTATTTGGAGACCATTTATTTCCAACAATGATACCCCTCCCCAGACACATGTCTTTCACAGATTCAGAATCTCTCAAAAACATTTTTGTTTACATCATTGGACTAAATCACACAGTTTCAACTGTTTTCCCTTCCCAGTTAATCATCTCCACCCATTACTTGAACTACAACATTTATCCCCCTTCTCAAATCCATAGTCTCACTGATTCTGCAAGAGCTACCTTCCCCAGTCTCGACCCTCTTTAGGTATTTCAGAGACAACCGCACTTTGTCTTCCCATTTTTGTACACACTAACTTGCCACCTTTGTTTCAAGTATTGCCAAATCCTTCGGCTTTCTAACTTAGAACAAATCATTAATCCTACATTTCTCTTCTGGAGCAACCTTGTGCCCATCCCAAACTAAAATACTTCATTGATTTTTTTGGCAATATCAGTACAGGGTGTGGGGCTGCGAATACCATGCCCAGGCCATTTGGCAATTTTCATACCACATACTACAGAGCAGCCAGAATACTATTGTTTTCCTTTTGTAGTATCCTGCAGGAGTGAAATGGAAAGGCACTGGCCTTGAGAGAAGAGGCTCATCTGCCATTTGTGGGGGCATTTTCTCTTAAACGTCCAAAACCCTTCACAGGCATTCCTCTTACTTGGGCTGCATCTGTATGGTAAACTGCTGGAACTTCCTCGGGCAGCAGCAGTCCCTTACTACTGCTGTGGTAGCATTAGCCATTAATCGTCGGCTTAAAGAGAAAAGAATGCTCATCAGCCATTTATGAGAATTTCTCCTCTAAAGGCCATACATCCCTCCACTAAGCACTCCTCTGCCTTGGGAGAAGGTACTTAACTGTTTAGATGGTAGACTGGGAGAGATCCACAAGCCTCTCAAAAGGAGCCATGTTTTTTGCACCACTCAGTATTGGACCCAGTCACTTATCCCTCTTGTTTGTTTTTTATTTTCTCTCTGAATGCATCTTTCACATCCCTCCCATATACAGTATATATACATATATATATATATATATATATATATATATATATATATATATATATATATATATATATATATATATATATGTATATATATATATATATATATATATATATATATATATATATATATATATATATATATATATATATATATATATATATATATATATATATATATATATATATATATATATATATATATATATATACACACACATATATTATATGACCAACCTGGCACCGCCCAGATATAAGTCTGAATGACAACTAATAAACTTTCTCTCTCTCTCTCTCTCTCTCTCTCTCTCTCAACTAATCTCTCTCTCTCTCTCTCTCTCTCTCTCTCTCTCTCTCTCACACACACTTTTTCCCTCTTTCTCCTCCCTCACACCCACTCTACTTTCTCTCTCTCCACATCCAAAAATATGTCGGAATCTGAAAGAAGGAAAAGGTTGCAAATTCAACAAAAAATGCAGATACATGCATCCTGTTGCCCTGAAGAACGAAAATCAAAAGCAAATACATATAAAAAATCGAAGTAAAAATGAAACAAACAAAGGAAAGAATAAAGAGTATGTGACGAAGGAAAAAAGCAAGCCGGCACCACGTTATGAAATGTCAGCACCACGATATGAGGCATCAGCTCCCAGGTACAGTGCAACAAAGCAATGTATCTACGATGCAAATGGATGGTGCAGATATGGAGATAGGAGCATATACAAACACAAAATGAATAATTATGAAGATGGAAGATCAACTATTTTGGAAAAGTTGGATTTTTTAATGTCCGAAGTTATGGAAATGAAGATAAGAACAACATATCAGAGCAGGAAAGAGACATGGGAAAATCCTTATTATTACCCATATTTGATAATGGGGATAAAACGCAAACCATCATAGTGATGAATCCACAGGGTTTAGTTTCGATTAACTCAAAAAGGAAAATAGAGTTCTTAGAAGAACTAACCCAAACTGAAAAAATAGATATAATGAATATAAGTGAAACCTGGTACTCACAAGAGACTGGTAATGATGATCAGATAAAGGGTTTCCAAACTTATAGATCAGATAGAAAAAATAGGAATCAAGGGGGAACGACGATATAAGGGAGAGACGTAAATCAAGGAAAAATCTGTGAGAAATATAGTAACACAGAATGTGAATTAATAGCAGTAGAATTTGAATCTGAAAAATTAGTAAACATTGTAATATACAGACCCCCGAATACTAAAGAGTTTGACATAATAATTGACAAATTGGATGATATATGTAGAAATCACAAAGACTGGACTATACTCCTGTCCGGAGACTTTAACTTTCCTTTCGCAGAATGGAAAGAACGAATAGGAGACTGTGGTTGTATTTATACATATAAAAAGGAGAGTAATAGTAGTGCAGAAGATAAGAGGCAATTTGAAAAGCTATTAGATATGCTACTAGAACATAACATTCAGCAAATAAATCACCTACCAACAAGAAAGGATAATATTTTAGACCTAGTATTTGTGAACGAGGTGAACTATGTTAAAGAAATAATAGTGTATAATACGAGTATTTCACACCATAATGTCATATAATTAACAGTCCGTTCCAAAGCATATGAAAACAGAGATAAGCAAGAGAAGAAAAATGGGAAGGATATGGAAAATATAATTTCTATAGTAAAAATATAAATTGGTCAAAAATAAATGAAGAATTAAACAAAGACTGGGAAAACATATTCGTAAGTGATAATATACAGGTAAATACGGATATATTATATAAAATATTAGAGGAAATAGTGGAAAAATATATACCGAAGAAGAAAAGTAAACATCAGTCACGCATACCAAGAGACAGAAGGATCTTGTTCCAGAAAATCAGAAAGTGGAAAAAAGGTCTTGCAAAAGAAAAGAATGCATGGAAAGTGATGGAGCTAAAAAGTAAGATAGAAAATGCAGAACAAAAGATTATACAGTCAAAAGAAAAAGAAAATCAGGACCTTGAAGAAAGGACCCTACAAAATATCAAACAAAACCCCAAAATTTTTTTACTCATATGCAAAAAAGATTAATAAAATAAGAGTAGAAATAGGCCCTCTAAGAATTGAAGGGCGATTAACAAATGAAAAAAAGGAAATATGTAACATATTAGCAGAAAGATATAAGAGTGAATTCACACCTAGAATTGATAATGAAGATAATGATACAGGAATAAGAGATGAAAATAGTGAATATTTATCGGACATAGATATTACTGAAGCCAATATTGTGCAGGCTATTAATGAGATTAAAAATGGATCAGCAGCAGGACCTGATGGTGTTCCTACCATTTTGTTAAAGAAAGTGGTTCATTCAATCGCAAAGCCGCTCGCAATATTATTAAGACAAAGTATAGATACAGGCAAGATTTATGATGAGCATAAATTAGCGTATATTACCCCAACTTTCAAAGGTGGATCAAGACTAGAGGCAAGTAATTATAGGTCTGTGAGTCTGACCTCTCATATTATGAAAGTTTACGAAAGGGTAATGAAAAAATATATAATGAAACATTTAATGAAGGTTTGTTTAATATAGGACAGCATGGTTTTGTACCCGGAAGAAGTACACAAACCCAACTGTTAGTCCACCATGAAAGCATATATAAAAATATGATAAACGAAAAAGATACAGATGTGGTTTACCTAGACTTTGCAAAAGCTTTTGACAAGGTAGACCATAATATATTGGCGAAAAAAATTAGAAAACATAACATTGCAAAATAGAAAACAGATAGTGATTGCTAACGATGAGAAATCGGATGAAGCTATGGTAATATTCGGTGTGCCACAAGGTACGGTGTTAGCTGCATTGCTGTTTGTGATTATGATTGTAGACATAGACAGTAATGTTAAGGACTCGGTAGTGAGAAGTTTCGCTGATGACACAAGAATAAGTAGAGAGATTAATTGTGATGAAGATAGGAACTCGCTACAAAGAGATCTAAACAATATATATAAATGGGCAGAGGTAAATAGGATGGTATTTAACTCAGATAAATTTGAATCAATAAACTATGGTGATAAAGAAGGAATGCTATATGCATATAAAGGACCTAATAATGAGACAATCACAAATAAGGAAGCAGTTAAAGACCTTGGTGTGATGTTGAATAGGAATATGTTATGCAATGACCAAATAGCAATAATATTGGCAAAATGCAAAGAAAAAATGGGAATGTTGTTCCAGCACTTCAAAACAAGAAAAGCTGAACACATGATTATGCTTTATAAAATGTACGTACGTAGTCCACTTGAATATTGCAATATAATATGGTACCCTCACTACCAAAAGGATATTGCACAAATAGAGTGCACAAAGGTCCTTTACAGCTAGAATAGAAGAAGTTAAGGACCTTGACTACTGGGAAAGACTACAATTCTTAAATTTATATAGTCTTGAAAGGAGAAGAGGACGCTACATGATTATCCTGGCATGGAAACAGATAGAAGGAATTACTGAAAACATCATGGAGCTAAAAATATCAGAAAGAGCAAGCAGAGGTAGATTAATAGTGCCCAAAACTATACCAGGAAAACTAGGGAAAGCACACAGGACATTAATCCACCACGCACCAGCATCGATAATGCAGCGTCTATTCAGTGCGCTACCAGCTCATCTGAGAAACATATCAGGAGTGAGCATAGATGTGTTTAAGAATAAGCTCGACAAATATCTATGATGCATCCCAGACCATCCAAGACTGGAAGATGCAAAATATACCGGAAGATGCATTAGCAATTCTCTGGTAGACATCAGAGGTGCCTCACACTGAAGGACCTAGGGCAACCCGAACGAACTGTAAGGTAAGGTAAGGTCTCACTTCCTCTTTCTCCAACCCTCCCTGTCTCTTTCCCTCTTTCTTCTCCTTAACACCCACTCTGCCCTCTCTCACTCCCTCTCCCTCTCACTCTCTCTCTTTCTTCTCTCTGTCACTTCCTCTCCCTCTCCCTCTGTCTGTCTGTCTGTCTCTCTCTCTCTTTCTCCAATCCTCCCTGTCTCTTTCCCTCTTTCTTCTCCCTAACATCTGCTCTACCCTCTCTCTTTTCCTCTCCCTCTTACTCCCTCTCTCACTTCCTCTCCTTCTTACTCCCTCTCTGTCACCCCTTCCCAACCCCCACCCCACCTCTGGTGCCACTGATGTCTTACTCCCACGGCATTCTCTTACAGATTGTAAGTCATATGTATACTGAAATTAGATATGATAAACTCGTAAAGTTACTAAGTCTATGGGCATAACCAGCCCCATTTCCGTGGCAGAACCGGCCCTATTTTAGGGAAGTCCTTCCACCCCCACCCCTTTTGGTGCCCTTTGGTGCTGGTGATGTCTTACCCCCCCAGTATTCTTTTCGAGATAGTAAGTCATATGTATACCAAGTTTGGTTGAAATTGATCAATGCATTTCAGAGTTATGCTGGAACATACACACCATTAGGTTCGTCTAGTTGTTGGATTGTTTCTTCGTAACAGCATTGTTTCGGGGGTTTGGCTGACCTCTCGTGTTTGACGTAAAGAGATGAGGTTACATTCGTCTTATCGTTTTCCCTGCAAGTCAGACAGGCTTTGGAAGAAAGAGCGACCGGTTCTCAACAGCTTTTGGTTGAGGATGTAGCAGCAGTTGGTTTTGAAGTATCACCTTGGAGTCAGAGATTTCGAAGTATCACCTTGTATTCCGACTCATTCAGAATAAGTATAGCATTTCAAATCGTCATTGTTATCGTATAACCTAAACGATCTGAAACGTACTGATCCAAATAGTAGCCAAAGTCTTATGCTACGACACCCAGGTTCCTTCGTTCTTATGTTAATTCAAATTATAATTATATCAATACATTGCACTGTGTATGTTAACTAAACTAACAATATGAACTTATTATTGGCCTATTCAGTGTTCCTAGCTTGATATACAGTGGTTAGATTGGCGTGAGCACAATCTCTATTCCACGACCCTCATCCAAAGCACACCGCAAGAAGTTATCCTTACATTTAGATATGCATATCTCCTAAAGGAAGTTTCCCTAAATGTACTTTAAGATGAACAGGAATACTTAAGTGGATTTGTAGATACTGATAATTATGGCTGCATTCTTGAGTCCCCACTAGCTTGAACCACTCTGTATCAAAGTCTTTGACCGACACCAAACCTTCGGCTAGCTACTGAACAAACAACCAATACCGGTAGTTAAGCAATATTACACACGAAACAGTTAAAACAACGTCTTTAATTACTAAATACGAACACAACAAAACACAATATCCTTCTACATAATACGCATTTCCACTTTATGTAAATTTAAAGAATATATAAAACTGTACTACTACTTGCGGAAAAATACAATCTCTCGTCAAAGTTTCAACATACCACCCACAAGAAAAATTTATGCCGACATTATTTACAATAGTCCTGTTCTTATCAATGCCTTTCTGACTTCTGCAGCTATTTGAGCAGTCCTCCAGCTCGGGCAGGTGCTTGACTGAATGTCATCTGTGGCAGGATTAGTTTCCCTTATCTCCTGCCACAGCTGTAAAGGGTATAACTTAATTACAGATCTCATAAACTTGCTATGTGCTGTTCTTAGAGTAGCCACTCTTGGGACCTTGTCTCTCCCCATGTGTAACTCGATCACTTGGCCTAACTTCCACTTGCTCCTTGGTCCCTCGTCATGAATTAGGACAACTTCCCCTATCCTGGGCCAAGAGCCATGCACTATTCCTACTCGATGGGTCTCTCTTAACGTTGTTAAATGCTCCCTCTCCCATCTCTTCCACAAGTCGTCACACAACTTGGATACATAGAGGAATCTTTTCTCTGTGAACTCTCTCCTTCCATAGGTAGGGTTACTTGAGATCTCTTCCCAATTTACTACTTCTCTTGGGAAGGACTTAAGCTTTCGTCCAAGGATCAAATGGTTAGGGGTTAAATCCCCGGGAGTGTAACTTAATGGTCTGTCATTGATAGTTCCTTCCAGCTCCACCAGCGCACAGGTCAGTTCCTCAAAACTGAGCAAGGCTTGGTCTACAATCTTTTTTAGGCATGACTTCAGAAGTCCTATCAGCCTTTCCCATATAGCACCAAACCATGGTGCTCTCGCTTGAATGAACTTCACGTTACACTTTATATCTAACAGATGTTCTTTTACCCTGAGATTCTCCTACATGGTCTTAAGGTATTCTGATGTTGCTACAAACTTGGTGGCGTTGTCACTCAACATGAGTGTTGGGAAACCTCTTCTGCTACAGAATTTTCTAAAACTCATGAGGAACGAGTCACAGGACTGGATATCACCTAGCTCCACGTGTATGCCTCTGGTTATCGGGCACGTAAATAGGATGATATAAGCCTTCTTAGGGCTTTGTTTTTTTCCCCTTAACCCATAATGCGCCGGTGTAGTCCATGCCTGTGGCATTAAAAGGTTGCTTACATTGCACCCTGAACTCAGGTAATGGAGGAACAATATTGGGCCTGTACGGCCTCCCCTGCATTCTCCTACAAATAACACAATGGTATATTATGCTCTGAGTCAGTTGCCTTATCTGTGGGATCCAGAACTCCTGTCTGACACTCACCACAGCGGCATTTACACCCATATGAGCATTAGCATCATGATGTTCTTTAATAATTACCAAGTAACATAGCAACTCTTCAGCAATAGTATGGGAAACTTAACAGATTCGGGTAACTGTGCATGTTCTAGTCTACCCTTACACCTTATTACCCCATTGACCAGGTAAAGATTCAACTGGTGTACGAGAGCTAGTTTTGGTTTTCTTACCCCCTTCATCAAACTCGCATTCCTCTTGGAAATATTCCCTTTGTATGATGGCAATGGTCTTATTCTTTTCCTCTTGGAGTTCTTCCAAGGTCAATTCACCATACCTCCTCATACTGATTGAACTCCTACAATTATTCAAAAATCGTAGGATCCACGATGTGGTCCTTTTTAACCTTGCTGAATCTCTCCCAATCCAGCAAGTGAGTATCACCATTCAGGTTGTCCCCTACAGTATTGACCAAAATGTTTTCTTCCCTACCCTGCGTAAGCGATCCACCAACCCATGACCTATCTATTGGCCAAGAGGAATTTTGTAACCAGGGGGTCCCTCCCACCAGAAAGAACTATCCAAGATCATTTCTGTCCTTTTCCCACGTGTCAACCAATCACTGGGATTATCATCTGTAGGCACATAGGACAAGACCACCTCTGGAATTAAAAAGTTTATTTCCTGTACTCTATTTTTCACAAACACAGGGAGAACACTTTTCAGTACTAGCCAACTTAGGGTGACTTTACTGTCCGAGCAAACGAACAGTTCTACACTCATCCTTCTCAAAGGATTCTTTAATAAATTTGGCCATTCTTGCTGCTAGCAACAATGCCATCAATTCAAGTTTTGGAACAGTTAATTCTTTTATGGGAGCTACTCTTGCCTTCGCCATCATTAAATGCGAGTTTTCGTTCTTAACTCTATAGGCTACACAACCATATGCTAACTCACTGGCGTCACAGAATGTGTAAGGAGTCCCCCTTTCCTAGGCTAGTATTTCTAGGAAAGAAAATATCAATACATTTTTCTAAGTCTTTCGATAAGTCAACCCATTGGTTCTGTAATGGGTCTGGGAGTTGTTCATCACAATCCAGTTGTTACTTCCACAAATTCTGCAGGTATATCCTTGCTAAAACTGCAGTAGAACTTTGAGCAGGTCCACTGTTATATGTGGTCCCATCCACAAACAATCGTTCAAGCTTACCCAACTTTCCCCTGTCTAACCGAACAGTTAAATACTATCCTAATAGGGGTTGCTGCACTTTCCCTTTTAACACCATGATGAGCCAAGAAATAACAGTCTTTTGTTTTAAAATATTCCACTCTCTCTATGAATCTCCTATCCTCCTGATCCTTCAGGATTTTCTGGTAGTGTTGTAGATACTGAGTGTCCTTCTGAAACTTGACACACTGTTGTTTTAATCTGTTCAAAGCCAACCCAAAGTTGGAAGCTAATCTTCTTTTATTGCCTTTCCAAGGCATTGCCACAACATACTGTTTGTCCATTTCAGAATATGTTATAGTACTCTCAGAGTTCTCCAATACCTTCCATTCCTGTTCCGTTATTTCACTGCAGTCAATACCTAAATGTTCCAAACTCCATAAACTTTCAAGATCTTTCCTTGGATCCTTTAACTGAGTAGCCCCTTCATGCATAATTATGTCGTCGGTTTCCACTGCCAGTTTTAAAATGGAAACATGAGTCTCCTTGGTGGGAGGAGAACATGTTCTGGTTACCACGTAACCAAACATGGTTGGTAGCAATACTAAATTTTCAAATTTCCTAAACCCTGGGTGTAAAATGTTGTATACATTGTCAATCCCTATTAACAATTCAATAGGCGATTGTTTCTCCATAGGTAGATCAAAATCTATATCAACCAGGCTGATTTTCGTTTTACATAACGACCTTAAGTTCTTCTTAACAGCGAATTTCTTTGTATATTCTGGTAGTTCGTTGGCCACTATACAATTCACATTTATTAATCTACCCCGATGAGGTACAGCGATGTTCACCATTTCATATTCCTTAACTGGTGTAGAAGTTAAGTAAACTCTCAATGATATGTTTTCAACTCTCTTGCTTTTACAGTGGAGTCTCTCAGGAGCAGATTTCTTTATAAATGATCTTTCGGCACAGGTATCTAACAACCCTCTCTTTTGCACAATCAGACCTCTTTTACCCGTTAGGTTATTGTATGGTAGGTAAGATCGACTTCCAGCCGTCTTATTTCCCTGTCCGGTGTTCGTCAAAGAGAGTGTTTCAACTTGTACCCCACCTACCTTAGATTTATTTGGCTGGTTTCTATTGCATATAGCACTGTGATGTCTAACAGTGTAACCGTTATTACAACCTTGCCTGTCACAGTCGGAACTGAAGTGTTTACTGGATGTACATATGAAACACAAACCCAGAGTTCTGAGTCGTTCTATCTTTCCTCCTCTGGTTGCATAGGATTTACGATGTGGTTGCTTCCACAAAGTGCACATCCTTTAACCTGGTTTACCTTGGCTTTGTTCGTACTCTCTTTAGGCCTTACTGATGTTGTTTTTGGTCTTACAGATTGCCGTTGTTCTACTGCGAAAGCAGATAACATTGTCAGTGTATTAGCTTTTGCTGTTTCAGTCTGTGGAAAGGCCCTCAAATTGTGTATTTGTAAGGAAAGTATTGAGTGACATACTGGCTGGGTGTTGTCTAGTTTATTGGTGGTTCCTTACTGAATGAATGTACAGAATCTTTAAAGTTGTTATGGGCTGGTGCGAGCCACAATGTAGTTTCTACACACAGACAAGGCAAAACAGATTATGTTTTGGACATCTGTGCTTGTCGACAGACAAATGGATGGCGATTGTGAGAGACATAATAAGAGTGCAATGATAAAACATATATCAATGGAAAGGCCAGGAAATTCCACATATGGACATTTGCATGAGATTCGAGACAGATTAATGAATACAATGCAGTAGCATAATATATGTGAAAAGGCGAGACGTTTGGCATCTCCACAAACAGAATCATACATGCAATTTGATACAGAAGATTCGGTGGAACATTATGAGTACATGCTCGGAATGCTTGCATGGCAATGCAAGTAGTGGTGATTGTACATGAATCAAGACCACAATGGTTAGAGAAAAATAGACAGGAATATTGTATGGTAGAAGTTGCGTTCCTTCGAGCGATCGCTGCTGATGCACGGGAGGGAGAGAGAGAGAGCAGGATGCTTGTTGTCCTGTTTTGTCCGATGGCTGACTCACATACACGTGTGTCTGTAGGACCGCCATGCGGTCCCTTACATATTTCTTTTTCAAGATATTTTTTAAAAGTGTCAAATTTCAACCAATCTTCTCCACACCTTCGTTTTATTATTTCACTTGTGAGGTTCAAGAGAAATGTCAAAAGAGAGACTGATTCTTTATTATTCTCGACAAGTGTTTATAAAACAAAAAACGGACGGAAAGGTAGCGGGCGACCTGAGGGCCCCCGCTGTGTCCATACAGAATTTGTGTTTTCTTACAAGCATAAAAATACGTACAATATTCGTTACATGGCGTATAAAAGGCAGATATACATATTGGCAGAAAGGCTGTACGATGATGCATAAGATGAGGTGCATAAAGAATCTGAAATAAAGACAGGTAATATACATAACGTGATTAATGTAAATCTGAAAGGAGAAACACAAGAAAGGAGAGGCGCGATTTGTCGCCCTTACAAATACTCCCCCCCCCACAAGACGATAATTAGAGGAGCAATTGTTGGATGAAATAGCATTAATCACGGAGGTGCTGGGGCAGTCAGAGTGGGGCCCTGCTTCTGGAGAACTGTGGGTGCGGGGTGGAGCTGACACCTGGGGTTGGCTGGATGAGTTTCCTGGGCCACCCCGGGCCCCCACCTTGGTGGGGAAGCTGGTGCATCTGCAGGCAGGTATTGAGGGGGAACTCTGGGGTGCCTGCCTTCTTCTTCGCATACTTCGCTGTCCAACAGGAATGCAGGTTTTAGCCTGTCGATGGTGATCCAGTCCTCCCGCCCGTGGATGTAGAGGAGGAATGCTTTGCTGGCTTGCCTGATGACTTGGTGGAGCCCCCTGTAGGGCCTAGTTAAGGGCGGCCGGCGGGCATCCACCCTAACAAAACGTAGGCGCAGGAGTGTAAGGCGGGTGGGCTGTAGGTGACAGTTCTGTCGCTGACGGTCTTGTGGCGGGGCGCAAACTTTTGTGCGAGTTCCCTCAACCTCGGGAGGAGGGTGTCAGTACTGTCGGCCGACGGCGGGAAGAAATCTCCGGGGACAGCCAGTGTTTCCCCGTAGACTTTCTCAGCAGGGGAGGCATCGCCATTTGCTTTCAGTGCAGTGCGGAGACCCAGCAGGATCCAGGGCAGCTGTTCCTTCCACCTCTTGTCGGTGCAGCGTGCCATGAGAGCTGCTTTAAGAAAGTGGTGCACCCTCTTGACCATGCCATTTGCTTCGGGGTTGTATGCCGTTGTGCTGTGTAGAGTTGTACCCATCAGGCATGCCAAGGAGACCCAGAGCTCTGACAGGAAGGCAGGACCCCTGTCTGTAGTGATGCTGTCTAGCACTCTGAAGTGGCTTATCCAACCGGAGAGAGAGAAGGGCCTCTGCACATGATGTTGTTGATGCTTCAACCTTGGGGGTTGCTTCAGGCCAGTGAGTGGAGCAGTCTATGGCCGCCAGGAGTTATCTGGCTCCCCCAGACTGAGGAAGGGGCCCAACGACATTGATATGGATGTAGCTGAACCACTGACGAGGCTGGAGAAAATCGCTGGTCCCAGACTCTGTGTGCTGGGATGTTTTGCTCGTCTGGCACGGGATGCAGCTCCTTGCCCACTGGCAGATGTCCTTGTTGATGTCATGCCAGATGAACTTGTCAGTCATGAGGCGCGCCGTTGTGCACTCCAATGGATGGGGGAGACCATGGACTATGTCAAACACTTTCTTTCTCCTTGAGGCGGGCACCAGGTGGCGTGGGCAGCCTGTGCTGGTGTCACAGAGGAGAGTTGTGCCCGAGCTTGCTAAGGGCACGTCTTCCCACTTGAGAGCCGTCACTGCCATCCTGTAGTCCGCCGTCTCTGGGTCCGCTGCTTGTTCTCTCACAGGTGAAGGGAATTGATTTCTACTCTTGACAGAGTGTCGGCCACTGAGTTTTTCTTACCAGGAACGTAGCTGATGGTGCAACTGAATTCGGAGATGGCGGTCAGGTGCCGCTGCTGCCTTGCAGACCACGCGTCCCCCTGCTTTGCAAATGCGTGAACCAAAGATTTGTGGTCTGTTAGGATTGTGAATTTGGTTCCCTCCAGCAGGTACTTGAAGTGTCTCACAGCCTGGTAGATAGCCAGCAGCTCTCTGTCGAAGGCGCTGTAGTGGGTCTCAGCTGGCAAAAACTTGCGGCTGAAGAAGGCCAAGGGCTGGGGCGTGCCGTTCACCAGCTGCTCGAGTACTGCACCGTAGGCGATGTTGCTGGCATCCGTTGTCAACCTGAGGGCAGCGGCGGGGTTTTGGTGAGTTAAGGTGGCGGCACTGGGGAGGGCCCTTTTCGTTTGAATGCATGCCTGCTGCTGCGGAGCTTCCCATGTTAGTGTTTTTGGTTTCCCCTTCAGGATTGATGTCAGGGGGTACATGATGCAGGCGATATCTGGGATGAAGTGCCGGTAGTAGTTTAACATCCTGAGAAACTCCTGAAGGGCCTTGATGGTTTGTGGTGCTGTGAAATTTTGTATAGCTTTTACTTTAGAGGCCATGGGACACACTCCTGCTGGGGAAATCTTGTGGCCAAGGAAGCCTACTTTTTCTTTCCCGAAAATGCATTTGTCGAACCTGAAAATTAATCCGCTGTCCTACAGGCATTTCATGACAGTGCGGATGTGGCAAAGGTGTTCCTCTGGGGACCTAGAGAAAATGAGGATGTTGTAGACATAGCAGATGCAGAAAGGCAGCTCTCCCAAGATGGTGTCCATCAAGTGCTGGAATGTGGCACCTGCGTTCCTGAGACCGAAAGTGGAATAGGAAAATGTGTAGCTCCTGAAAGGCGTGATGATGGCGGTTTTTGGGATGTTGTCGGGATGTACAGGGACTTGGAAGTAAGACTTCAGTAGGACCATCTTGGAGAAAATTTTGGCCCCGTGGAGGGAGCCCATCAGGTCCTGCATGTTAGGGAGGGGTAGTGGTCTGGTGTTGTTACCAAATTCAGTCGCCGATAGTCCCTGCAAGGCCTCCATGAACCATTGGATTTCTTTACCATGTGGAGGGGAAATGCCCACGGGCTTGATGCCTTTTTACAGGCACCCATGCGTTCCATTTCTGTGAAGGCTCGTTTGGCGTCTTGTAATTTCTGGGGGGACAGTCGTCGGAACTTGGCATGGGTTGGTGGGCCTGTTGTGGTGATGTGCTGGAAGATGCCATGCTTTTCTGAAGCCCCAGGTGACTGGCACAGTTCTGGTTTGAATATGTCCAGGAACTCCTGTAGGAGGGACGTGTAGCTGTTGGGGGCTGTGGAGCAGATGGTGGGCATTCCAGGTCCGGTGGAGAGCTGACAGGAGTGGCATGTCCCTGTGTCGAGGAGGCAATGTCTGGCGACGTCGACTAGTAGTCCGTGGTGCCCTAAGAAGTCCGCACCTAGCAGAGGGAACTTAAAATCCGCTATGACGAAAGGCCAGTGGTATCTGCTCCCCAGGATTGAGATAGCCTGGGTCGTTGTGCCATAAGTGCGGATAGGAGTTCCGTTTGCTGCTATGAGGGCCGGTACTGAGTCAGGTATTTTTTATAAACCTTCCCTGGATGGCGGGAAGACCGACTGTATTGCCCCCGTATCTACCAGCAGGCGACGTTTGGAAATATCGTCCGTGATGAAAAAGCCTGCTGGGTGGGGGGAGTTGGATTTCGCGGCCAAAGCTGTTACTTGTGGCTGCCTTTATCGTTTTTTGTGAAAGAGCAGGGAGGCCTGCAGGTTCTGGCGTTGGTCCCGAACTTTCTATGGTAGAAGCACCACGTCGGGTCTGACCATGTCCTGTGCTCTCTGAGTGGCAGTTTCTTCTTTTATATGGTGTTGAT
The DNA here is from genome assembly GCF_040412425.1 of Macrobrachium rosenbergii. NCBI lineage: Eukaryota > Metazoa > Arthropoda > Malacostraca > Decapoda > Palaemonidae > Macrobrachium > Macrobrachium rosenbergii. The sequence goes on along the minus strand of NC_089796.1, from coordinate 35,489,844 downwards.
GTCTCCGTCGTCATCGCCGTCTTCCTCCGACAGGTTTCAGGCTCCCAGGGCGGCGGCTGCAAGGGTGGTGATGTGTGTCGAGGTCTTGGTGGCCTTGTATAGTTTCTGGGCGTCGTCGACTAAGACATCCATGTTTAGGTTCTCTACATCCCTTATCTGGCGCCGAACTTCCCACGGGAGGCGCCAAAGGAAGATTGCTTTTGTCGGGTCTATAGTCCGTTTCCTCCTGTTCTCGTCGCGGCCTGGGAGTGTTATCAACCCCTGCAGCTGGTCCCAGGCTTCTCTGGGTGATGCATCTCCAAGGGGCTGGGATAACAGGTCGAATGCGCACTGCGCTCTTTCGGACACGGGCATGGAGTAAGAATTCAGCAGTTTGTTTTTTAAGTCCGCGTATGTGACTTTGTCTGGTTGCGTGTCCAGCCAGGGGGAGATTCTGTTGAATACTTCTTCCGGGAGCACTGTAATGACTATGTCTGATTTGGTAGCATTGTCTGGGATGCGCGCCAAGCGAAAGTGCGTGTCTGCGCACCAGAACCATGATACTATGTTTTGCCGCGAGAACGGGGGAAGTTTCACTGTGTCTGGCTTTGTTGGTGAGAGAGGTATACAGACAATGCTCGCAAGTTCGCATTGAGGTTCTGCTTCTGACATCTTTACTTCTCATGCACCAAAACGCAGGAAAATGCGCCGTATTGAGTCCGTTAATGGTGCTCATTTGTTCGAGAGGTCAAACAAAGTGACAAAACATGCCTTTTGGGTACGCCATATTTAGTCCATTAATGGCACGGTTTCTGCCAGGGAGGGTGCTATCAGAGGCCTAAACTTTATGCCATAGTTAGTCTGCTAAAGGCTTTCTGATGGTAGGGTGCGGCCGTAGTTAGTCAGTTAATGGCTGGGCCAAAACCACACTACCTGTCCCTGACCCGGGGTCACTAGTGTGAGGTTCAAGAGAAACGTCAACAGAGAGACTGATTCTTTATTATTCTCGACAGGTGTTTTAAAACAATAAGTGGATGGAAAGGTAGCGGGCGAACTGAGGGCCCCCGCTGCGTCCATACAGAATTTGTGTTTTCTTACAAGCATAAAAATACGCACAATATTCATTACATGGCATATAAAAGGTAGATATACATATCAAGCGAAAGGCTGTACAACGATGCATAAGATCAGGTACATAAAGAATCTGAAAGAAAGACAGGTAATATACATGACGTGATTAATGTAAATCTGAAAAGAGAAACACAAGAAAGGAGAGGTGCGATTTGTCTCCCTAACACACTCACACTACTTGGTAGTTTGGTGTAGAGCAAGATGGTATATAATTCACTCAGTTCCAGTCTTTCACTCTCGAATGATCCTATGCAGCATTCGAATTGCGCTCTAAACCCTTGAAGCGATTCTGCATCTGCCTTGGGAGTCTTGGCTTGGAAGAGTTTTCTAACTAAACACAATTTGATTTCGTCTTTTCTGCCATAGGTCTCTTTCAACAAGTTCACTGCTTGCAAATATTTATCACCTTCTAATTTAAAACCAGATATCAGTTCCAGTGCCTCACTTTCCAATAGGCCCTTCAGATAAGAAAACTTCTGTATATTCTCAAAATCAGTACGTTGGTGTACTGATACTTCATAAAATTCCCAAAATGAATTCCATTCTGTTACATCAACATCAAAATGCTTGAGGTCTAGTTTGGGTAACTTCACAGTAGCTTTAACAGGCAATATCGGCGCACTAGGTTCACCTCTTACGGCTGGAAGACTCGTGATGGAGGAATTTAGTCTATGAATTTCAGTGCCTGCCTTTAGGTTGTATTCTGCTTGATTCATAATTTGGTCAGGTTGTTAGATCCAATATTTCATTATCCAATTCCTGGATTTTCTGCAAATATTCCTTCAAGGAATCTCACAATGACGAAATACTATTGATATCACCTGTATCAATAGTGGTTTCAACCTTTTTTGACCAGTTAGTTATCACAGACTTAAAACCACCCCATCTCCTCTTCAATTCTTCTAGGTCAGACATCTTAGCCTATAATTTACCAACACCAAATACTCAAGTTCTTAATTACTAAAAGTGTACAAACTGAGCTGAATATATATATATATATATATATATATATATATATATATATATATATATATATATATATATATATATATATATATATATATATATATATATATATATATTAGCAAATGTTACATTCAAAAGTTGGCCACACTTCTTCAAATCAATCAATGGTAGATCACTACCGGTTATATTATATATATGTGCCCCTGACTACACATACATATATACAATGCACAACAGGGTTTTATTCCAAATTAAATATCACATAAGTATCTTAAAACTTACCATAAATTAAAAAAAAATTAATATTTCCTTTCCATTACCTACAATTTATAAAGAAGGAAAAATGAACAATTTACGTACAAAGTGGAAATGCGTCAATCATCATTTTGCCTAACGTAGCTTAACCTAACTTCTGGGTTGGCGTAAGCACAACCGGATAATTACCCATCCTGGGTGAAAGCATAAGCATCTGCTGCTTCACATAAGTGACTTGCCAGTGTCTTGTAACTATCATATTGAAAATGCACTCTATCACTGGCAAAGTCTCTTTCTACCAATTGATTGAAAACAAAAGTTATTTCTTGGTTTCTCTTCAATCATTGTTTTAGTAGATTTTTTCGTGTTCGACATCTTGTATGAGCCCATCGCCCCGACGCCGTCTCTTCCAAACACACGTGTGTGTTCGTCATCCATCGGAAGGGACATGACAAAACAAGAGCATCTCGTTTTCTTTCTCTGAAGGAACGAAACTTCTACCATACAATATTTCCGTCTGTTTCTCCCTAACCATTGTTGTCTTGATATATGTACAATCACCACTACTTGCATTGCCATGCACCCATTCTAATCATGTACTCATAATGTTCCACTCAATCTTCTGTATCAAACTGTATGTATGTTTCTGTTTGTGAGACACCAAACGTCTCGCCATTTCACATATAGTATGCTACTGCATTGTATTCATTAATCTGTCTCGAATCTCATGCAATTGGCCATATGTAGAATTTCCTGGCCTTTCCATTGATATATGTTTTATCACTGTACGTTTTTGATCTCTCACAATCGCCATCTATTTGTCTGCTGACAAACACAGATGCCCGAAATCATTACCTCTGTTTTCCCGTCTGTATGTAGATGCTACTTTACCGCCCGCATGGGCCAATAACATCCTCGGAGATTCTGTACATTCTTTTACGGGCTGCTCTAGGAGCAAGAGCCCATGCTGGCACAAGGCCAGCTAAATCTAAAACAACAAATGTACATTCATTCAGTAAGGAACTACCAATAAACCAGTCAACACCCAACCAGTATGTCACTCAATCCCGTCCTTACAATCTATCTCTAAGGATGTTGCAAGGAGTGGAAGAAATTTCAATACTAACTACCAAAACCTTACAGTTATAGGTACCTTCCAATCCCTCTACTAGTCCTAAAATCTTATTTTTTACCTTATTGACCAATTCTGGATCTTCATCATCTACATCAATATCGTTTCCTCCGATGACCAGGATAACGATATCTGGAGCATAAGCTGTCAGTTTGGTCACTAGCATAGGATCCAGAAGGTTATCGCACACTGCTCCTGATTTCCCAAAATTGCAATAATACAAGGGCTGTTTTAGTCTCACATCACTTTTACTACAGCACCCTGTCATAAAATGATGGAGATGTTTTACATGAGAATGTCCTATCACAGCAACCTTTTGCCCTATGCGAAATATGTTTGGATAGGCCATAGCCGTTTTATCAACTTTATTCAATGTGCAATGATCCTAAAAATAAAGAAAGGAAGGCTCAAATTCCCACTGACTTACTATCAAGCTTCAGCTAGGCTAGGCAATGATTCACCGAGTTAATCCTACTATTCCATTTCAGGCTAGGCTAACACATGACATTCTAAAATGGCCGCCACCATCAGCCGGTCACGGCTCTATCTTTATTGCCAAATATCACAATGATTCTTAAAATTTCATAAACATTAACAATACAGATCACTGTCATAACAACCAATCACTGAAATCCAGGTCATGGCACCATTTTATTCCGACTCATTCAGAATAAGTATAGCATTTCAAATCATCATTGTTATTGATTTTGAAACGTACTGACCCAAATCGTAGCCGAAGTCTTATGCTACACACCCAGGTTACTTTGTTCTTATGTTAATTCAAATTATAATTATATCAATACATTGCGTTGTGTATATTAACTAAACTAACAATATGAACTTACTATTGGCGCATTCAGTGTTCCTAGCTTGAAATACAGTGGTTAGATTGGCGTGAGCACACTCTCTATTTCACGACCTTTTTAAGAGGTACGAAAGAAACGAGCAGGATAAGGTTACTGCCACTTTATTCATGATCCAGGCCGATAATAAATAACAACAAATACAGCAAACCAGTACACTTTACAATGTAAGAACAGACAGAAATGGAATTGGATACAATCTTGATGCCTGTGAAAGAAGAAACATGTGATACATTTTTACAGCAGGTAAACAAAATATATACATAGGTTAAATGATTGAACTTTGCGTGACCTGATGCGTTAGGCGTGACTAATTGTAGGCAAAGAAAATGGGACATCACCACAGAAATCTTGCCCAGCAGAGACTTTACAATTAACACTTTTAGCAGAGACTTCACGAATGACTTTACAGATGACTTTACAGATACTCCCCCAACAAGACGTGGGTAACGTCTGATTAGTCGGCGTATCTGCGTGAGGACATCGGGAGAATGCCCTATGTGTGGGTTTGCCTGACTTGACCCTGGAGAGGGCGTCCGCCACGGGGTTCTTCCTGCCGGGGAGGTACTTGATGGAGCAGGTGAACTCGGTGATGGCCGAGAGATGCCGCTGCTGCCTGGAAGACCATGCGTCCCCTTGCTTTGTGAAGGCGTGTATCAGCGGCTGGTGGTCCGTGTAGATTGTGAAGGGCGTGCCCTCCAAGAGGAACTTGAAATGCCAGACTGCATGGTACACTGCGCAGAATTCCCGGTCGAAGGTGCTGTAACGGGCCTCTGCGGGGTCGAATTTCTTGCTGAAGAAGGCGATGGGCTTGGGGGGCGCTGTCGATGACCTGCTCCAAGACAGCACCACAGGCAACGTTGCTGGCATCCGTCGTCAGCTGGAGGGGGCCGCTGGGATCCTGGTGGGCCTAGGTGGTTGCCTCGGTGAGGGCGGCCTTCGTCAGGGAGAAGGCCTGCTGCTGGCTGTGTCCCCACAACAAGGACTTTGGATGGCCTTTGAGTGTTTCCGTCAGGGGGGCCGTGGTGTGGGTGATCCCAGGGATGAACCTCCTGTAGTAGTTCACCATCCCGAGGAACTCCTGGACGGCCTTGATGGAGGTGGGGACGGGAAACCTGGTGACAGCTGCGACTTTGGATGTGAGCGGGCGGACACCATCCGGGGATATCTCGTGGCCCAGGAAATCGGCTTTCTGGACGCCGAAGGTGCACTTGTTGAAACGTACGACGAGGCCGTTCTCCTGCAGGCGCTGCAGGACTGCCCGGATGTGTTTCTGGTGCTTCCTGTGGGACCTGGAAAATATAAGGATATCATCTATGTAGCAGACGCAAAACTTCAGGTCCCTAGGATGGTGTCCATGAGCCGCTGGAAAGTCGCCCCAGTGTTCCTCAGGCCAAAGGTGGAGAAGGCGAACACGTAGGACCCGAAAGGCGTGATGATGGCGGTCTTTGGTATGTCCTCTGGCGCGACAGGTACCTGAAAATAGGATTTCAAGAGATCCAACTTAGTAAAAATTTTGGCCCTGTGGAAGGAAGCCGTTAGGTCCTGCATGTTCGGCAGGGGGTAATGGTCAGGTTCCGTTGTGAGGTTAAGCCACCTGTAGTCGCCACAGGGTCTCCATGTGGAGGGGGGACGCCCACGGGCTGGAGGCCTTCTTGCAGATTCCCATCCGCTCTATTTCGGCGAATGCATTCTTGGCCTCCTGTAAGCGCTGCGGGGGAAGCCTCCAGAACCTCACATGTGCAGGGGGGCCCTTTGTCTTTATGTGATGGTAGATGCCATGTTTGGCTGGGGCCCCGGGGACTTGGCGGAGCTCGGGCCTGAAAACTTCCGGGAACTCCATCAGCAGCTGTGAGTACTGGTGGGAGGTGGCGGAACAGATGGTGGGCGCCTTGGGTCCCATTGCCAACGGGAGGGACTGGCAGGAGTCAGCGTCGAGGAGGTGCTTCCTACCGACGTTGACTGCCAGCCCAAAGTGGGCAAGGAAATCCACACCCAGGATCGGGGTCCTCACGTCCGCGATGATGAAGTCCCAGGGATATCTCTGGTCAAGGATGGAGATCGACAGGGTCCTGGTGCTGTAGGAGAGGATGGGGGACCCGTTGGCAGCTGTCAGGAAGGCAGCCGGGTCTGATTCTCGCTTGAGGTCCTCTCTGGATGCCGGGAAGATTGATCTAACGGCCCCCATGTCGACCAGCATCATCCTGCCTGAGACGGTGTCGCTGACGTAGAAGCCTACTGATTCTGGGCCCCTGGGTTCTTCTGCTGCCATGGCGGCCTGTCCTGCTGGCCGCCGCCATCCCCGTTTTTTGAACGGATGAATGAACAGGGCGGCAGACAGTTCTGGACATCCCTGCTGAACCGCCTGTGGTAGTGGCACAGCCCCGGGGAATTCCACCTGTTGTGAGGCACTGGGCGCCTCCTGGCGACGGCGTTGACTTCCTGCTCTGCGCCCTCCTCCTGCTGGATGGTGCTGACTGGTAGTGCGGGTGCTGGTACCCACTTCGTTACCCTCACGGAGTCCGTCAGGTTCTGCGCCATGCGGATCAGGTCGTCGAGGGGGATGGCGTAGGGCTCAGGGATTTGTGTCCGGACCTCCAGGAGGAGCTGATGAAGGAGGAGCTCCCGCAACAGGCTTATTTCGTTTTGTTTTCCTGTGCTGTCGGTGTCTGGGAGGGTGAGGAGGTCCTTTATCATGCCCCATGACTCCCTGATGCTCTGCTCCTGCCGCGGGCTGACGCCAAGGTCGAGGGCGCGGGCGGCCAGCTCGGCGACCGGCAGGGAGCATGCCTCGAGGAGGGACTTCTTCAGGAGGTGGTAGGTGAGGGGGCATGCGTCGGACACCCACAGGATGAGCTTTTTGTAGATTTCATCCGGCAGGGCGTTAAGTACACTATCCACCTAAGGCACTCCGTCGGTGAGTTCCGCCATGCAGAACTGGCTCTCGACCCTGTACAGCCATGATGATGGGTTCCCCTGCGTGAACAGCGGCAGTTTTAAGGTCAAGGCGACCCGTGATTGTCCTGCCGGGCAGGGGAGAGTGCGGGGCACGGGCAGGGGTGTGGAGGAGCGTGAGAGCCTCGGCGCAGCGGCAGGTGCGGGTGATATGGGGGGGAGGTAGACATCCAAATCCGCGAGGTTAGCGGTTAACTGAATGAGGGAAGGGATGTCCGAGTCCATACTCGCTCTTTGCCCTCTTAACTGGAGTAGGATACTCACGTCAAAACGCACTTGGAAGCGCGACGTGTGAGTCCGCTAATGACGCTGGTGATTTTGCCAATGAGAGTCAGCACGCCCAAACGCTGGTTCAGTGCTGTGATTAGTCCGCTAAGGGTGTAAGTAAGTTCCTGAAGCCAAGACTGAGTCGCTGTATGGGTCCGCTAACGGCTTCGGGAACCACTCCAGGGTCACCACTTTAAGAGGTGTGAAAGAAACGAGCAGGATAAGGTTACTGCTACTTTATTCATGATCCAAGCAGTTTATATAGCGGCAGACTGGTGTCGCGCCGCAGAATACAATGGAAACCTCAGTGACCCGAGGTCGATAATACATAACAATAAGTACAGCGAACCAGTACACTTTACAATGTAAGAACAGACAGAAATGGAATTGGATACAATCTTGATGCACACTTTTAGCAGAGACTTCACGAATGACTTTATAGATGACTTTACACCCTCATCCAAAGCACACCGCAAGAAATTATCCTTACATTTAGATATGCATATCTCCTAAAGGAAGTTTCCCTAAATGTACTTTAAGATGAATAGGAATACTTAAGTGGGTTTGTAGATACTAATAATTATGGCTGCATTCTTGAGTCCCCACTAGCTTGAACCACTCTGTATCAAAGTTATGAAGAGACTGACTTCACGGCCGTCTTTGACCGACACTAAACCTTCGACTAGCTACCAAACAAAAACCAATATCGGTAGCTAAGCAATATTACACACGAAACCGTTAAAACAATGCCCTTAATTACTAAATATGAACACAACAAAACACAATATCCTTCTTCTACATAATACGCATTTCCACTTTACGTAAATTTAAAGAGAATATATAAAACTATACTACAACTTGCGGAAAAGTACAATCTCTCTTGTCGAAGTATCGACACCTTGGAGTCGGAGATGGTCTTCAAGCGGCATGTGTTTGTTGATGGCTTAATTGCTGAGGAGGACAGCAGGATAAGTTCCAAAGGCTGAGGGCTGACTAAACCATAATCGCCAGTGTGGAAGAATGAATTCTTCGTTGGCAGCCTTATTGCTGTTGCACCGCCTTGATCGAGGTCGTCCGGTGATGGAGGATTGGAGATTGCTCATCAATGTGCGGTGGTCGCCCTTGTGGATCTTTCGCTGTTACTCCAACGAAAGGCAGATTATTATTCCAGTTGGGCTCTTATGAGTTGTAGTACACTGACAATTGTTATTGCTTTTATTTTGAAGGGCACGAGTAATAATTATTGGAGGGTTTTGAGTATGTCATTGTGTTGAGCAAGAGGCTCTAGTGATTTATGGTGTATTATTATTTTGAAGGGCACGAGTGAGTCATTATGTTGAGCGAGTATGTCTCCTATTATTATTGTTGAGTGTTACCGCTGTTATTATGCCTCTTATTTTTATTGCCCTGTTTTGGTTATTGCCTCATTGTATTGACCTATTGTTGACTGCTGCTGTTAATTTGTTAATTATGTGGTTAACTTCACTAATGTGACTTATTTATTGTACCAAAGGTATTAATATTGATCATTGTGGTTATTTTGCATATGACATTTGTTTTGGTAATTGTTTTAATTGTTTTGGGAAGCCATTCCCACCATCAGGGCTACAAAAAACACGAAAATTGAATCAGACAATTGTACAATGTAATAATTTGCATAAATAGCCAATGTGTTAATAAAATATTTGGTTACATAACTTCAAATGAAAACTGAACAGAACACAATGTCGGGAAATAGTATAGATATAAAAAGTATACCTCACGAATGCATAGTGGAAATGGATTCTTGAAGTGATGGTGTAAATAAACAAGGAAATTGATTGGTTGTCTTCTTGGTGTCCTGTTACTACACGAGAAAATCTTACTCCATATATATACCACAGTATATATATCTTCGTGATTGAGAAGAATGCTGTTAGCATGTTATGATTTATTTGTTCATGTCATGATGGTGGCATTGCGCTCGTCACTTGTAAGTCAGCTTTCTTTAGTATTTAGTTTTTCTCGTTGGCCAGTCGTGGTGCCATCTGCGCGTAAACAACGCAGCATGTTCGTTATTCCCGCTTCTTTTTAGTCTGAATAAAAATCTACCGACTACAACACACGTATCAATCAGCCCCTTCCTGGAACTCTTAACAAATGAAACTAATCCTAGAAAATCTAGAACTTAGTAAGGTTAACAAATGTAACTATATATGTATATACATACATACATACATACATATAGGCTATATATATATATATATATATATATATATATATATATATATATATATATATATATATATATATATATATATATATATATATATATTAACTTTATCACATACACAATTGTTCTGTGCATTAGTAGAATTACTAAAGGACCTCATTCAAACTGGTGGTATCTAATGGAGTTTTATTCAAAAAGTTACAAGCTTTCTTGGACAAACAGTCCACATTATCAAGTATCCGGATACTTGATAATGTGACTGTTTGTCCAAGAAAAGTTGTAACTTTTGAATAAAAACAGGAGGAATTAATACCACCAAGTTTGAATGAGGTCCTTTTATATATATATATATATATATATATATATATATATATATATATATATATATATATATATATATATATATATATATATATATATATATATATACCATAAAAAAATAATGGCAATGTTAGGGCAGGTTGAGATGACAAGTGCTAATCCTCGGCACTTGGGAAAGTGACTGATAGTGCTTTTCCACCCTGCAGAGTCAGAAGTTGGCGATCAGAAAAGGAAATTCATACTGAAAATCAAAGAATATAGGAATTAATTATTTACGAGTAAATGTACTTGAAGAAAGCTTAATAAAGTCCTAATTTCACTTGATAATATGCCTTAAATGATTATTGAAGTATTGTTAATTTAACACAACGCCCCCTTTGGTTTTCTTTTATAAAATTGTTACACTTTGAACACTGCAGATAGAATGTTGCTTTGACTCCAGATGGTTTTCTAACGGCGGTGACGAAAGTTTCATGTAACTGTTAGTATTACCATGAATGTTGTAATTATTGTTACTATTTGTTACTTAGTTCTATTATTAATGGACACAATGTCAACAAAAGCATTAACAAGGCAGTTGTATAATACGCACAATAGGCCTATTGCTGTTAAAGTATCTAATAAACCTACTCGACCTCCTGTCCACAGAGTTATGCATGGGGAGAGAGCCTTAGCTACAGTGCTTGCCATGTCCCTGTCACTACTTGTAGCACTCGTAGCACTGATGGCAGCCACTGGAGTGCAAGCACAGACAGTCACCTACACCTTCACCAAGTTCCCTTACAAAGAGTCTGTGACCAATGTACGTAAGTTACTTTTCTGTTATTTTGATTGCATATGATACTTGAATGAAAAAGTGAGACAGAAAAAAGTAAGTTTCTGTGAGTCTCAGTCTGCCTGGTTGTGTTTGGAGGAGAAAGGTTGGTTGTGCTAGGTAATATAAATTCTAAGAAAGGTCGTACAAGGAGGATGCAGTTTCTAGTTTTGGAGAGCCTGATGTGACTGGAAATGGAGTCTTGTGGAAATATGTTCTGAAGGAGCTTGTTTCCCAAAGAGAATATCCATAAGTATACTTGGGAAAGAGAAAATGTTGAAAAGAACTTGACAGATTATGCATTAGTAAAGGATAGGTGGAAGAGAGAGTTGGCGTGAAGGTGAGAAAGTGATTGCTCAAGGTATATTTAATCATTGTCTAGGTAAATTGAAAATGAAAATGTGAGGAAAAATTATTTTAATTGGAGAAGAAGATTCAGAATATGACTATGAATATAATTACAACGAGCAAGTTTGAGTTAAAGGTACTTAACAAAGGTGTGGATGGCGAGTATGCAAAGTGCATGGATTGGGTATCTGGGCCCGGAGAGAGTACTCAGAAACATGAGGATTATTTCATGGTGGGTTAATAAAACGAGAAATTCAGTAAAGGCTGAAGGATATTGTTTAACAGCAGTCTCAGGAAATACAGGATCATGTAGAGATATACATGAGAATGAATCAGGCGGGGACAAAGTAAAGGAAAAACGAATTTGTACAGGAGATGAATGATTGCAGAGAAAAAATTAATGAGTGAATGGATCTCACGAGAAAAGGTGCCAAAAAAGATGTACTTTCAGAAGATTAAGTAAGCTTTACTGATAGACTATTTTGAGAATGCATACTTGAAAATGTTTTTAAGGCTGTCGAGGATAAAAGCTATTACAAATGGGATGCTGTGGTATATGGGTGTTGGTTCAGCTGCATGCCAGACAAGGGTGTGTAAGGTGTATCTGGAGGAATGAAAATTTCCATAGGATTGGATGATAAGATTAGTGTTATATATAAAAGACAAAGTAAAGAAGTGTTTGTAAGATTTTGGGAACAACATTTCTGAGCATACCTGAGAAGGTATTGTAAGTTTAGGTTGAGGAAGTAAGACAGATAACAGAGGAATTGATAAAGGAAGAGCAGTGCAGATGGGAAAAAGGAAGCGGATGCTGCTATCGTGTATTTTATGAAGCAGTCACTTAACAAGTTTGAAGGTAATCGGATAGGCCATTTTTGGCACAAAAGGGTCCAGAAAAACATGATCGTAGAACTGACAGAGGCACGATCTGTATGGTGCCGATGTGTGGCGAAGACGATAATTTGATTAACAGTTAGTTTTTATGGTGAAATCAAAACTTGTTTTAAATTATGCAGATTAGATAATGTAAAAAGTAGTGAAAAGTTTAGTGTAAATTGAAACCACACGAGGATATGTCAAGTTTCCTTAAATTTTATTGATGAGTGATAAGAAGTCTCAGATTTTAATTTTTTTTTTTGACGAGTGATAAGAAGTCAGAGAAGAGACAACCGTAGGTGCAAAATTGCAGAAAAGAAAAAGAGTTCATGAATGGAAAGGCTAGTACTTGTAGACAATAGTGTTAAGCACTGGCAAATTTGACATTTGTAAATGGATGCTTTGGAAGGGAATATTAGCATAAGTAAGGTTAAGTAAATATGGAAAACAGAAAGAATGGATGAAGAAAGAATGGAAGAGGTTGATTCATTGGTGTACTTGGGAAAAATACAACAGACAATGATAAACTGAGAAAAAGGTTGAATTTCATAATAGGTGAAATTAGGAAGGCAGCGGGAACACCGTGAAAGACTTAAAAAATGAATTCTCATGGATGCAAATGTTGGACTGTATGAAGGGACTTATGGAGGAAAATCATGGATGTTAAATGTAACTGAAAAGGGTGGAAACTATTAAGATGTGTTGTCTATATACTGCATGTATATTAAGAATAGTCAAAAGGTGAGAAATGTACAACATAGCATTGGAATGTTTTCAGGCGGTTTGGCGTGTTTTTGAACTGTGTATAATTAAAAGTGAGGAATGATAAAAAGGAGCCAAAGTTCTGGCTAGACAAAGTGGAAAACAGGAATAACTCCAGGAAACGCAATAAAGCATGCAAAATACTGTAGAAGTAAGTGGTACAGTGTGAATGGGGTTTCAGTATGATGACTCTTCTGTGTAGGAGTTTAAAGTAGCTAATGCCCTTTAGGAATTTTCTTCAAAAGGTGTTCATTTACGTTATTTAACTCTGGTACCACCCTTTTGGGTGGAAAGGCTTAATGGTGATATATAGTCCTGAATTCCTTTCCTTCGCTGGTTCGAGCCCACGGGACGACGAACTTATTATCAACTAAAAAATTCCCCTTCGGTAACATATATGAAAATATATCATTTCCGAGGTAGAGCGAATTGGATATTAAAGGACGTTTGTAGCTTACTGATTGTATATGAATCACGGTGATGTGATAAAAAGTCATATATATATATATATATATATATATATATATATATATATATATATATATATATATATATATATATATATATATAATATATGTATAAAGTCTATCTAATATAAGGAGCCCATAAAATGGCAAAATGTAGATAGTTAATGGTGCATTTTAGAGACCAACTGTCTATCTCTTCAGGCAAGTAATGATTGAGAAGAGTTACAGAAAAGCGATATTCATACCAAGAGGTATATAGGTCAGCCGTTATGTCACTCCAGTTGACAATTTCTCTTTAATCTTCCTAATCGCTGGGTGAAGGAAGATTTTATCTATATCTGAGTCCCAGGCTCCTTTTGAGAGGTTCATATTTCTTTGTTTAATCAAAGCTGATTCTACCATCTGGCTTTTGAACCGACAATTTCTTCTATAAATTATATGTGAAAAATTCCAGTTTATTATGAGATTATGGTTACTTATGTGGTTAAAAATAGCTGAGCTTTGTTGGTCATACCTAGCTGAACATTTATGTTGTATTAATCTCTTGGGGAGTGATTTACCTGTAAAACCGATGTAAGGTTGGTCACAGTCAAGGCAAGGGATTTAGTATACTCCTGTGTCTTTGGGGACTGGCTTTTGTTGGACGTTAATCAGGGATTTAGCCATGGTATTTGGGTAGGTAAAAGCAAAAGGGTTAGAGTTTCCAAGTGTCTGTGTCAATGTCTTAATCCTGTCCAGGTGTGGGATTTTTATTTTATTGTTGGGCATCTCTCTAGTCTTGTTTTGAGGGGGACAGTAGAAGATTATGTTAGCTTTGTGGCTTGCCTTCTCAATTATATGGCCAGGGTATATTACGTGGTGGGCTTCTTCCCAATGACAACAACCCACAATGCACCAGAGACAAGCAGAGCTTCAACATGCGCAATATCCTACGCAAGGTTAATACTTTAACGATGACAGCTGCTTACAGATTAGTTCAATTTCCTTTTCTAGGAAATCCGGGGAGCAAGTCCGTAAGGCTCTTAAAAATAAATTGCTGGCTATGCTAGTCTTGATAAAAATGTCATAACTAAAACAATGAATGTATGAAAGTGAAAATGTTGGTTTTCTGTATATGGTAAATTTGTATTCTATCGTGTCTCTGATTATCAAAATGTCAACAAAAAGAATTTTTTTGTCTGTTTCCTATTCAACTTTAAACATGATGCGAGGCACTAATGCATTTAATTTTGAGAGAAATTCGTTGAAACTGCCCCACCTATTATCCCAAAATGTTAGGACATCACCTACATATCTCATCCACAGCGTGTCTTTAGGTTTTATTGCATTTATTATTATAATTTAAAAATATTCCATGTATAGATTGGCTAAAACAGGACTTAAAGGGCTGCCCATGCTGCACCCGAATTTTTGTTTATAGAATAACTCCCTGAATGAAAAGACGTTATTTGAACTAACTATTTTATCTAGGGCTAGTGGGAAATGATCTGAATAGGGGGCTAATTTTTCCCTTAAAAACTGTAGAACATCCTGTACTGGTACTTTTGTGAACAGGGAATCTACATTTAAGCTTAAAAGTTTTATGTTGTGAAGTGGTATATGTGCTTTTTTGGATTTGTGACAGAAATCTTCAGAATGTTTAATGTGACTGGGAGGAAATGTGCCTAAGAAAGGGGAAAGGAGGCCGGCTAACCACTCAGAAATTTTATAATTGAAAGCTCCAGCACATGAGATAATAGGTCTGAATGGAAGATTATCTTTGTGAGTTTTGGGAAGGCCATAAATACAGGGTAGCTTTGGGTTAATGACTTCAAATTTCTCCAGCAGTTCAATGCTTTTTGTCTTTGCCAGTTAATCTTACTTTTTTAAGAAATTCTGTGGGGATTTTTCGTTACTAAGGAGCTGGTTGACTTTGTCGAGGTTGAAGTCTTTGTCCATGATCATGATTTTCCTGTCTTTATCGGATCTGCTTATTGCAACATCTAATTTTTGTAGCGAGTGGATGGCTTTCATAAATCTACAGGGGGCCAGGGTATTTCTTATTAAGGTCAGTCATTGCATTTAGTAAAATGCCTTTTAAACACATCTCTTCTCGGATGTAATTTTTATCAGATATGAATTTGTCAAAAGCAGCTATAAAATGTAGATTATTTTTCCAGTCTGGCATAAGGGCAAAGGTTAAGCCAAGTTTAAAACTAAGTGTTGGTTTACGGTAAGGGGGCTATGAGATAAATTTAAAACTTTATCTTGTTGTGCGACTCATTCCAATAGACTTTCCCGTAAGTTAAATAACTTAATAAATAATAGCGCTTGGAACAATCTTGAGCGACAAGATAAATCCCTGATTAACATCCAACAAAAGCCAGTCCCCAAAGACACTGGAATATATTAAATCCCTTGTCTGGACTGTGACCAATCTTATATTGGTTTTACAGGTAAATCACTCCCCCAGAGATTAATACAACATAAACATTCTGTAAAGACGTCAGACGTCTCTTCATTTTCACATCAATCACGGCGTGCATTGCATTTCTTAATATGTCAAGACTCTCATGTAAATATTCATGTGCAGAATTTTCTGGCCTTTCTGCCGATATGTATTTCATCATTGTACATTTATTATGTCTCTCAAAATTGCCATTTGTCTGTCTGTCAACAAACACAAATTGCTCAGAGTGCGGGTCACAGTGATCGGAGGTCGGGCACCATGTTTCCGTCCGCACTTTGCCCTATATACCTGCGCTCAGGTAATAAATAAGTTAATGCCCAGTTGACCTTTCTTGTCCTCACACTGGTGATCCAAGGAGTGACAGTAAACACAGCAGTATTGGCTTCGCCAATTACGGACTCACTACAGCCGCTTTACCTTCAGACAGCCTTTAACGGAACCACATGGCGACAAAAGTCTAGGCCTCTGAAAGCTCCTTCCTTGGAGAACACCCGCGCCACTAACGAACTAATTACGGCGTACCCTTTCAGGTACATTCTGGTGTGCTCAAATGGTTTGGCCCCGCCATTTACGATTCATGTCGACCGTACTTGGAAGTCATTAACGGAACCACACAGCGTATAGTTTTGACTTCTGATGAGCCCCAAACACCATTAACGGACTAAATACAGTGCATACTTTGCATTTTGGTGTGAGGAAGAATGTCAGACACTGAGGTAGAAAGTCATTCCAAGGACGCACAGATCCTCTGCATCCCTCTCTCGCCTTTGAAGGCAGCAATAAGCCAGGCGATAAAACTCCCTCTGTTCTTGCAACAAAACACCGCATCCTGGTTTCTGCGGGCAAAAATTACAGATGAGGAGACCAAGGCAGACGTTACCATGACAACGCTACCGGAGGAGGTCTTCAACAAAATCACCCCATGGTTGGACTCATAAGCACATAGACCTGCAAGACAAGCTCATCGAAACATACTCCATGCCCGTCCCAGAGAGAGCACAATGCGCCCTCAACCTGATGACCCAGCCCTGGGGACGCATCACCCAGGAACTCCTGGGATGAACTCCGAGGTCGCCTGATGCTGCTGGGGGTCGACGCGGACGGTCGGAGGAAGAAGATCAGCTTGTCACAAGAAATATTCCTGTGGTGCCTTCTGCAGGAGGTGAGGGGGCAAATCACGGATGCGGACGCCCTTTCAATGGACGAATTGGTGAATGTCACACACAAACTCCACGAGGCCACCAAGACCTCCAAACACACCACGACACCCGCAGCCTGTAACCTGGTAACAGAAGAAGATGAGGCAGAGGACACGAACGCGGTGTACAGGAGGAAGGCGCCACCACAGCAGCAGAGGACGTGGACAAATCCAGTCTGGTGTTACTTCCATCAGAGGTTCGGAAGCGCCGCCAGAAATTGCAGAGCCCCCTGTTCCTTCACAAAAAAATGAGAAAAGCAGCCAGAAGTAACAACAGTGGCCACAAACCTTAAAAACTCCCAACCAGTAGGATTCTTCATCCATAACGCCATATGAAATTACGGATGCTGGTAGACACCAGGGTGATGCAATTGGTGTTTCCGCCATCAAGAGAGGACCACGACTACACATCCAGTGCCACAACCGCACTGGTGGCCGCAAATGGAAGCCCCATCCGCTGCTGCAGAACTTTGACCCAGAGAATATCCATCCTGGGCCGTAAATATGATTGGCCCTTCGTCATCGCAGACTTCAAATTCCCTCTCCTGGGTGCCGATTTCCTTGCACACCACAGACTTCTGGTAGATGTTGGCCGAAAACACCTGCTGGATACTGGAACCTGCCGCTCCCGACCGCTCTCCACCAGGCTGGGGATGCACGCTGTCTGCGCCATCTCTTCAAACAAGTAAAGCACCCTCCTTCATGAGTTCCCAGATGTCTTCAAGCCAGAGCTGCATCAGTTACCGGGAGCCTAAGCCAAACATGGCATCCATCACCACATCACCATGACAGGCCCACCAACACACGAAAAATTCGGGTGCTTGCTACCTAAAAAACTCCATGATGCTAAACGGGCCTTTGGTGAGATGGAATGGATGGGCATCTACAGGAAGGCATCGAGCCTGTGGGTGTCCTCCCTCCACATGGTAAAGAAACCAGACGGCTCTTGGAGGCCCTGTGGGGACTATCGTCGGCTGAACCTAGTAACGACACCAGACCACTATCCCTTGCCGAACATGCAGGACCTAACAGGTGCCCTGCACTGGGCCAAAGTATTTACAAAAATGGATTTACTCAAGTCTTATTTTCAGGTACCAGTACACACTGACGACGTTCCGAAGACAGCCATCATCAAGCTCTTTGGAACATATACCTTCTCCTACTCCACCTTCGGCCTCAGGAACACCGGGGCCACATTCCAATACGTTATGGACACCATCTTGGGCAACCTACCTTTCTGCGTTTGCTACGTAGACGACATCCTGATCTTCTCCAGGTCCCCGGAGGAACACTTCTGCCACGTCCAGGCCATGCTGAAGCGCCTGCAGGAGAATGGTTTGGTCGTTAGGTTCGACAAGTGTACCTTCGGAGCAGAAAAGGTAGACTTCCTGGGCCATGAGATCTCCCCGGCAGGTGTCCACCCCATGGCCTCCAAGGTGGATGCAGTAAAGAAGTTCCCAATGCCAAAAAACATCAAGTCCCTGCAGGAGTTCCTCGGCATGGTCAACTACTACCGTCGCTTCATACCAGACGTCGCCCGCATCATGTATCCCCTGACCACAGTCCTGAAGGGGAAGCCGAAAGCACTGGTGTGGGCAGCTCTGCAGCAACAGGCGTTCGAGCAGACGAAGGCAGCCCTCGCCAAAGCCACCACATTAACACTTCGCAACCCCACTGCCTCCCTGAGACTTACCGCCGACGCCAGCAGCATTGCTTGCAGGTCGGTGCTGGGGCAGGTGTTAGACGTCTCCCCACGCCCGCTGGCCTTCTTCAGTTGCAAGTTAACACCACCAGAGACTGCTACAGCACATTTGACAGGGGGCTGCAGGTAATCTACCAAGCTGTGCGGCACTTCAAGTATCTCTTGGACGGCACCCCTTTTACCATCCTCACGAAGGCGGGAGACACATGGTCTGCGAGGCAGCAGCAGCACTTGGCTGCTATCTCCGAGTTCGGCTGCACCATTAGCTACATCCCCGGCAGGAAGAACCCAGTAACCAACACCCCATCAAAGGTCGAGATAAATTCCATCCACCTCAGCATAGACTATGAGGACCTGGCGAAGGAACAGTCCACAGACCCGGAAACAGCAGTCTACCACACGGCACTCACCGCACTGAGATGGGGGGTCCAGTTCAACACTTCTCTGCGATACCAGCACTGGCCACCCACGCCCCCTGATCCCCACTTCCAGTAGAAAACAGACGTTCGATGTCATCCATGGTCTGTCCCATCCATCAGGCTGAATAACGGCGCGCCTGATGACAGAGAAGTTTGTGTGGAACACTATCAGGAAGGACATTTGGCAGTGGGCGAAGAACTGCATACTGTGCCAAACAAGTAAAGACACCCGGCACACGGAATCAGGCATCGGAGAATTCCATCAACCATGTCGGCGCTTCAATTACATCCATGTAGATGTCGTAGGTCCTCTGCCGCAATCAGGGGGTGCCAGATACCTCCTGATGGTCATAGACCATTCCACACGGTGGCCAGAAGCAACCCCGATGACAGAAGCATCAACGAGCGCCTGTAGAGAGGCCCTCCTGTCGAGCTGGATCAGCCGTTTCGGTGTGCCTGACAGCATAACTATGGACAGGGGCCCAGCATTCTTGTCGGAGCTCGGGGTTGCCCTGGCACGCCTGATGGGGACAACTCTCCACAGTAAGATGGCATGTAACCCAGCAGCCAATGGCATGGTGGAAAGGGCCCACCGTTCGTTGAAGGCAGCTCTGATGGCACGCTGTATCAACGACAATTGGAAGGCCCAGCTCCCCTGGGTCCTACTGGGTCTCCGCACTGCACCGAGGGCAGACGGTGATGAATCTCCCACAAAGAAAGTCTATGGCAAAACACTACCTATTCCGGGAGAGTTCTTCCCCACAGCGCCGGACAACGCAGATACCTCCCTTCCAAGGCTGAGGGAAGTGGCACAGAAGTTTGTGCCCTGCCGAAAGACTGTCACAGACAGGACCCATGTCTACAGCCCTGGAGGCCTGGATACCTGCACCCACGTCTTCATCAGGATCGACGCCCACCCTTGACCAGACCGTACAGGGCCCATACCATGTCATCTGCAGATCATCCAACGCCTATCTCATCAACATCCACAGGTGTGAAGACTGGGTTTCTGTCGACCGGCTGAAACCACCATTCCTGTTACACAGCAAAACTCGGGAGGAAACCGGCAGGCGCCCCAGAATTCCTCCACAAAACGTGGCCGCAGATGATCCTGTCGCCATCCCGAAACGGGGTTGAGGACGTCCCAAGGGCCACACTAAGGAAGTCATCCACTCGGCTAAGCCGCCCCCCATGTCCGCATGTATCAAGAACTCAGGGCCAGCTCCTGCTCCCAAAGTGATTCCGTGATTGATTTTTTTTCAGATATCTTCCAATCATTATTTTTGTAATTATTGTCTTGTGGGGGGAGTACTTGTAAAGACGCCAGACATCTCTTCGTTTTCATGTCAATGACGTCATGCATTGCATTTCTTAATATGTAAAGACTCTCATGTAAATATTCATGTGCAGAATTTTCTGGCCTTTCTGTCGATATGTATTTCATCATTGTACATTTATTATCTCTCATAATTGCCATTTGTTTGTCCGTCAACAAACACAAATTGCTCAGAGTGTGGGTCACGGCATTCGGAGGTCAGGCACCACATTTCCGTCTGCACTCTGCCATGTATACCTGCGCTTAGGTAATAAATAAGTTAATACCCAGTTGACCTTTCTTGTCTTCACAGTTCAGTTAGGTATGGCTAACAGTGCTCAGCTATTTTTAACCATAATCACAGAATAAACTGGAATTTGTCATGTAAAATTTACAGCAGCAATTGTCGGTTCAAAAGCCAGATGGTAGAATCAGCTTTGATTAAACAAAGAAATACTGTACGATGAACCTCTCAAAAGGAGCTTGGGACTCAGATATTATAAGTAATATCTTCCTTCAACCAGCGATTAGGAAGATTAAAGGAAAATTGTCAACTGGAGTGACGTAACAGCTGATGTACCTCTTGGTATAAATACCACTTTTCTGAAACTCTTCTCATTCATTACCTGCCTGAAGAGAGAGGCAATTGGTCTCTGAAATACAGCATTAACTATTTATATTTTGGCATTTTTATGGGCTCCTTATATTAGATATATATATATATATATATATATATATATATATATATATATATATATATATATATTTGTATTAATTTATTAAAAAAAATAAAATACTGAGTCTTTGGGTTCTGAATGTGAAAGAGTGTGGCAAAGTAGAGAAAAAGTGTATGACATCTGATTAGTTCATGGAAAGAAAGCTAAAGTTGTGGCAATGACTGAGGTAAAGGTGAAAGGGCAATGTTTGCAAGCAGGAAGACTGAGGACAGGTGAGAGAGCACATGTTAGTGCAAGGATTTAATGGGTAATGTCGAGTATGGCATAAGAACAAGCTGTAATAGTGAATGTATATTGTCCAGGAATAAAAATGGATGACAGTGAAAGAGGTTTCATGAAGAATCTGGATCCGTGTCTGACTTGGTTTGGGGAATGTGAATGGGTGACACAGAAAGAGAAGCTGTTGTTAGCAATTATGGAGCTTCTGGCATAAATGTAAATGGAGATATTCTTGTGGATGTTTATTTGGAAAGAGGCTACTGTTGAAAATAAATGGGTTCGGAGGACAAATAACGTTAATTATAAGTACACTTTGGATCAAGAAAATGGTAAGGAAAAGAGTTTGCTAGATTATAAAGAGTGAATAAATGTAATGGTGAGAAGAGGATTGTCTGGAAGTATATCTGATTATTATTTGGTTGAAGTAACACTTACAATGGACAGAAATTCAAGTTAGAGGTGAGGGGGCAAAAATGTTGCCGTAAATGTAACTGAGACAGAGGTTTGATTAGGAGAAATTGAGAAGAGAATGTAAGGAGAAAATGGATGAAAAATAGCCTATGATTTTAGATACAGGAATGGAAGGGGTGAATAAGGCATATGTAAAGTCTGAAGATGGGATCATAGGGACAACAGTGAGTATTTATAGTTTTTGCTACAGGAATACAAACCTACTATTCCATAAATTGAATTTCTTGTGCAAGGCACGCTTTGGCTGTTTCTGACTCACAATCAAAACAAAATCCTATTGCAAAGACCTGTGCCCTCGTGCAACCAACTCTTCCACTATGTTAGCTGTCGTATTCCCTGGTTGTCACTGCATGTTCTCCCATTTTTGTTGCTGAGATTTCCTTTATGCATGCCATGTGTGTGTGAATTCTTAGTGCTCGTTACCTTCCCTGTTAACTGTGATATTGAGTGCCTTCCTGTAGCCAGAGTTAGCAAATGTTGTGGAGTTTTACATGTTTTTAGAGGGGCACAAGTGTTTTTTTGGTGCTATTTCGTTTGTTTGTGGTGTGCGAGCCACATGGTTGAACTTCCTTTGTCTTTGCTGTGTGTGTTGTTCATTTGCTTCATGTAAGGCTCTGTGTGCGGAATAGTTACCATATAAGAAAATAAGACTGAGTTTAGGCACTGTATGGGGAAAGACAAACCATATAGCAAGCTTATGTCCCCTTTAGAGGTCGACCTGCATTTAGTGTGTATCTCATGTAAAGAGTGCATGAGAGGCAATATGTGTGGCGACTGTGAAGGATGGCAGAAGCTGCAGTGGGCTCTATACGAGAAAAAGAAACAGAAGGTGAAATGACAACGAGTCCTTCCCAAGTTCCTTCTCCAGTTCAAGTTTCCTTCATGCCTTCCTCCATCAGTAACTCCTGCAGCTTCTATGCTTCCTCCTTTGTCGGGGGTGAAGAGCCCCTCCTGGGTAAGCACTCAAGTAACTTCAGTATCTGGCAGACAGGCCAGTTGTCAATGATTGGAGACAGCCAGCTTCCTATCCTGGTCCTTGGCAATTGGAATCTAGTTCCTTCAGATGTCAGCCACTACTACTGAAGCATGAGAGGCATGAAGTAGGAGGATTCCTCAGTGACTAAGAAGTGGTTGCAGGATGATTCAGCTATATCCTCCTCTCCCCCCTTGAAGTGTCAGAGACTAGATCAGAGACAATTGGCAGTGATGTCATAGACAGGGTTATCGAGATAGGTTCCTGTCCATAGCCACCATTGCTTCATCAGTCACCTCCTCCGTTTCCTGCCACGCCAGTGACCAGCAGCATAGAGAAATCATTAAACTGTTGACCAGAGTAGGTTGGACAGCATCTACACCAGGAAGAGGTCAGCTCCCCCCAGCGATTCAGACACGCTGATAGTCTGCTTCTTCATGTTGCCCCAGTAGGGGGTATAGATGTTCTCATCCAGTGACAGATCATGGGACAGATGCTGTAGACCCAGCTAGGAGAGGTGGGGCGCAGGATATGTCTACGCAGCCTTCTCCCTGCTCCACTTCTCACCATTCTGAATGCTGAGACTCTTCCCCCAGCTCTGCCCAGAACAGGACAAAGGGCTCTCCTCCTCCAGTGCTACCAGAGTTCTACCAGAGTGCTACCTGGCTGATCATTGATGCAAGTGTATTGATGACAGGACAGAGATGGATCCTTGGAGGAAAGCCTCTTCCTCCAGTATGGAAAATCCACCATTGGCTAACATGGATGACGGGCTGTGTCCAGCTGAGAAGGAGATGCTGCACCCCAGTCATTTCAAGCAACCCAGCCAGCTCACAGAAAAGGGAATTGTCCCAGCAAGAGGGGAGGCTTCAGGTGAGGAACAGAAATCCCCCACCCACTCAAGCTGCCATGGGTGGGGGAGGGGTGCCTCGCAAGCAAATGGATGGTGTGAGAGCAATACGGAGCAGAAGAGTGGACAGTAGCGGTTTGGAGATAGGGATACAGACTGCTCTTTAGTTCCACGAGAGCCCCACTGGCTCCTCTTCCCATCCCATTTCCAACCTGCTGCCCAGACTCACTGAAGGGGAGAACCCTGCAAAAGGAGGTCGAAGTGATGCTGCAGAAGGGGGCAGTGGAGGTGGTGTTGGACAATTCCCCTGGATTTTAAAGCTGCCTCTTCATAGTGGAGAAAGCCTCTGGGGAGTAGTTTCCAGTGACAGACCTGTCAGCTCTCAGTGAGTTCCTGTAGCAGACACCGTTCTCAATGCTCTAGTCAATTCTGGCATCCATCAGAGAGGGGGACTTCATGATCTTGCTAGATCTGCAGGATGCCTATGTTCACATCCCATTCACCTGGCCCTCCAGGAAGTATCTACAGTTTGTTGCCAACAGAGTGACGTACCAGTTCAGAGCTCTCTGCTTCAGCTTAGCAATGGCACCCCAGGTCTTCACCAGGGTTTTCCAGCTGGTGTCCTCCTTGTCACACTCCAAAGGCATCTGAATACAGCAGTGCCTGAATAACTGATTAATCCTTGCACCATCTTGGGAGGTGGCAAAGAAGGCAAGAGACATGATCCTCGACCCATTGCCAGATGCTGGGCATTGTGGTAAACCTGTCCAAGTCCAAGTTGACCTGCAGAGGAACATCAAATACTTGGGGATAATGTTAAACACAAAAACTTGGGGATAATGTTAAACACACAGTTGGTGAGAGCCTTCCCTTCACAGGAAAGGATAGCAAAACTCCTGGACATCTCCCATAATTTCCTTGCTGAGACATCTTAGCAGGCAAAGAAGTGGCAGATCCTCCTGGGCCATTTGGTTTCCCTCAAGAAGCTGGTTCCAAGTGGTAGATGAAAGGGGTAGTAACCGAAGAAAGGCCTGTTGCAGTTCACAAAGGTAACTGAGAGGGTAAGGGAGGACCTGGTCAACTTGATGTCAGGAGTGCCACTCAGCAAACCACCCCTGGAGATGTTGACATTCTCTGACTCCTCCCAAAAGTGGTGGAGGAGAGTGTATTTCTGGGACATTGGACCCAAAAAGGGAGCGGCAAATCAACCTCTGGAGGATGAGTGCAGCATGGATGGCTCCCCAGCACTTCCAACACCTGGTGGGACACTTAGTTGTCCTGAAGAGAGACGACACAGTGATGGTAGCCCACTTCAACAAATGACGAGGGATGATCTCCCCAGACCTGTGCAACCTGGCAGTGAGGATGCATGAGTGGTCAGCCTCCTAGGACCTGGAAGTGATGGCCAGATACATCCCGGGGAAAGAGAAATTTTATCGCAGACCAGCTCAGCAAGAAGGACCAGGTTGTTGGGATGTAGTGGTCCCTCCATCAGGAAGTAGTAAATGGTCTGCTGGACCCATGGAAGGGGCTCCATGATAAACCTGCTCGCAACAGCCGCCGACACCTAGTTACCCCCGTATGGCTCCCAGATACCAGACCAAAGAGCAGCTATGCAGGATGCCTTCCAACATTCATGGGACAACATGGACATGTACACCTTCCCAACATTCAGTCAACTGAAAAGGGTCCTGAAAAGGCTCTACCAGTCCCAAGGTCTTCGATAACCCTGTGGCTGCAGGCTGAGTGGTATGCGGACCTACTGCACCTTGTGATAGATGTTCCAAGAGAGCTGCCTCAGTCACCAGACCTTCTGGTCCCATCAAAATGTAGCCGCCCCCCAACTTTGCAGTTAGGGGCAATCCAGCAGTTCCTAAGAATGAAGGGGTTTTTGAAGGACTCTTCAGCATCCACCATGAAGTACTGTTGCTGGTGCTGTTGGAGGGGTCAGGATCTTCTCAAGACACCTCTGAAGAAGGTAGCAGACTTTCTAGTCTTCCTGAGATGGGACAAAGCCCTTTTGGTAACAGCTATCAGTGGGTACATGGTAGCCATTGCACAGGTCTTCCAATTGAGGGGCATCAACCTTGTGTAGGTCACAGGAGTTGTCAGCCATCATCTGGGGCTTCCAGA
This sequence comes from Macrobrachium rosenbergii, assembly GCF_040412425.1. Classification (NCBI taxonomy): domain Eukaryota; kingdom Metazoa; phylum Arthropoda; class Malacostraca; order Decapoda; family Palaemonidae; genus Macrobrachium; species Macrobrachium rosenbergii. Next base: position 35,464,030 of record NC_089796.1, on the reverse strand, counting down.
AAAAGTTACCCCTCAGAGGGGTGCAAGCACCAGGGTGAGACATTACAAAGGCCCTTGCTAGCCTGAATGGTGCCCCCTATGATGCCCTATGGAAGGCCTTTGACAGAGACCTTGCCAAGAGAGTCAGGGAGTTATGTGGCCTCCCCTACATCGTTGTTCACCCAATGGGGTTGTTCTCCCTATCCTTGGAGTTCATCCTAAAACTCATGGCCAGGACCAAGAACCCCTCAGTCCCTGATCTGTGGTTCAAAACTTTCTCATTCCCCTCCCTGAAGGGGTTCGTTGGCGGAGATAAGGAGATGTTGTCTGGCCCGGGGAGAGAAGAGAACAACCATCCTAAGACTTGCTTGCAAAAGGCTGTTCATCAGTACAGGAGGTTTCAAACAATACTACCTCCTTTTTAGCTGAAGGAAGTCATCATGAGGGCCTATGACTATAAGCAGGACGGAGGAGAGACTGCCATCAAAGGTGAAGGCCCATGATATCAGGGGGATAGACCCTTTGGTGGTATACAGGAATAACCACTCCCTCCAGCAGATATTAAATATGGGCATGTGGAAGTGGAAATCCACCTTTGCCTCCTACTTGAGGGACCTGGCACACAAGTCCCTGGACACCTTCACCTTGGGTCCCGTAGTAGTGGCCCAAAAGGTGGTGTAAAGACATTGAGCTCCACCAAAAGGGACATGAGAACCTGATGGAGCACCGGGAATTGGTGGTAAATAAAGGACAGAGTCCTATTTTGACGCTTCATAGCTTAGGCCTGTGACTGGAGCAATCTGAGGGTAGTATTCTGTGTAATTTCCCCCGTACATGGGAACGCCTACCAGGAGGTAGTAGGGACAGGTTGCCCTTCCTCCTAAAAGTCAGTATTCATTTATGAAAGTGCAGGGTATTTTTACCTGCCTTAGCCACTTCTCAATTTGTCAATCTATCCTCATCAAGGGCATAATACTAGACATAGAAGCTGATTCTCTTAATAGATGAGTTAGTCTGCCTGAGATCACCTGAGAGCACAGGCCTATGTGGTAGGATTTTGTTTTGATTGTGAGTCAGTAACAGCCAGTGAGGGAATAAAAACAAGTCTTGAGATGAGGAACTCATAGGCTTTGAGATAAATGAAAGAAAAAAAAAGAGATTATTAGAGGTACTATTGCACAAAAAGATTCAGTAAAGGTATAGTGGATGATGGATGGTGCAGTCAAGAAGAAAGTAAGAAAAAGGAGAGGGCAAGTGAGAAGTAGAGGGGTGAGGGTGCAAGAACTTAAGGGAATAAGTTGTTCCCTTGAATGGTACATGCATGTTATTGAGCAGATGGATTCTAGAGTAATAGTTGCAGATTTTGAAATGCTGTGTGAAGTGAGTGCATGCCTAGATCAATGGAGTGACCATTTTGAAAATATGTTGAATGTGGAAGATAGAAGAGAGACTGCTAAATTATGCTAGAGTGGAAAGGGAACCATTAGGATGGAGCAATGTATGTTAATACTTATAGTGGGAGAATGGAAGCAGTTGAATAGGTACTTGGAGTAAATGTACTGATAAGAGTAGGATGAGAGTAGAGGTAAATCATACAATAGCTGAAGTGGTGTAGGCAGCAAAATGTGTGTAAAATACAGGATGGAAGCTTGCGGTGTATTGAAGGCACCTTGGAATGTACGAGGGAAATGTTGAACGAATACTCATTTATTGAAGTGAAGTTTGGGTGTTGGATACAAATAAAAGGAAAATGCTGGAGTTGCAGAGATGAAATGTTTGAGTAGTAAATATGCTATAAGAAGAATGTAAAGGTTGAGAGATTCAGACATGTGGAGATATGAAGAAGTGGTAAAAAGGGCAGCACAGGTGAATGGATGGCTCAGAGTGCCTTGAGATTTTCAGTCTTGGGGAAAGAATAGAAGATAATTTTTTTGTGGAAAGAGCATTCAGTTCAGAAGTATTTGGAAGCAGGAGGAGATAAAGACCTTAAAAGTGCTGGATAGATGGGAGTGAGAGAGGTTTCAGAAAGGAAGGACCTGGGTATCTAGAGCTCTTTCAAAGTAGAGGTGAATGGTGCCACGTGTGTAGAGCCATAAATTAGCTTTCAGTGTAGGTGTATGAAGGAGCCAGTATAAAGAAAGGTTTCTGCTTAAGGGTCCATGATTAAGCAATTAAATTATGAATGTGGCCATGGGCATTTCTTTGTCTTTTCTTGTCTTTTATATGGCTTAATGTTTTGTGTGTGTGTCTATATATATATATATATATATATATATATATATATATTTATATATATATATATATATATATATATATATATATATATATATATATATATATATATATATACATATATTATATATATATATATATATAATGTTTATATATATATATATATATATATATATATATATATATATATATATATATATATATATATATATATATATATATATATATATATATATATATATAGAGTATGTGAGAGTTTTTGAATTTGCAGGCTATTAGCCACAATCAGATTTTTAGTTGGACTGAGACTAAATCTTGAGTTAGATGTTTTTTTGATAATTTCATTTACGATGCATTTTAATCTTTGCTTTGTTTATTCATTACTAGTTGGGTTGCTTTAAATAATAAATCTATTTTTGTAGGAAAGATTGCGTTTCCTTAGATGACCCATTTTATTTCTTTAATGTGGAATGCGCGAGAGAGAGAGAGAGAGAGAGAGAGAGAGAGAGAGAGAGAGAGAGAGAGAGAGAGAGAGAGAGAGAGGGAGAGACTTAACGCCGAGGAGAGAGAGAACAGGGTCGAAATACCATGCCGTTCCTGAAGGTAGATCGCTAAAGGCAATGTTACATAGTATTCCTACACGGAATATTATATCTGTTTCCAGGGGATTACATATATATATATATATATATATATATATATATATATATATATATGTATATATATATATATATATATATATATATATATATATATATATATATATATATATATATATATATATATATATATATATATATATATATATATATATATATATATATATATATATATATATATATATATATATATATATATATATGTATATATATATATATATATATATATATATATATATATATATATATATATATATATATATATATATATATATATATATATATATATATATATATATATATGTACATATATATATATATATATATATATATATATATATATATATATATATATATATATATATATACATATATATATATATATATATATATATATATATATATATATATATATATATATATATATATATATATATATATATATATATATATATATATATATATATATATATATATATATATATATATATATATATATATATACATATACAGCGTGTCCATAAAGTCACTTTACAATTTAAAAAATTTATTACAAAAGCATGTAAACAGACAAATATGTGGAAATTATTACAAAATAAGGAGTAAATATTGAATTTTTTTGCCTCATTTTGTACACCTTTATATGGGCACCATTAGTTGCACGAAGCACATCAAGACGGTACAGTAATCGATTTCTTGTAGCATAGCCTCATCAATGGTGATAATGGCATCAGTGATCTTTTGCTTGAGATCAGTGATGTCCTTTATCTTTGATACACAATATCTTTAACATAACCCCATAGAAAGAAGTCCAGGGGGGTGATATCTGGTAAATGAGGTGGCCAGGGAATTGGACCATCATCCCCTTGGCCCTTTATCCAACACTGTCCTTGTCTTCATAAATTTCTTGTGCCATGCACAAATTGATGGATGCGATGGTGGATCTCTGCCATGTTTAGTTCTGTACTTTTGCTGAGTCTGCGTATCCGATTTTGTTTCAGTAAACCATGACACACAATGTGCCTTTTCATGAGGACTAGTCATTTTTTAGGGGTTCATTTAACAGTACCTTTTTCATCAGCAGGGTACCTGAAATACACAAAGGCAATATTTAACAATACCTCTTTCATCAACAGGTTACCTAAAATATACAAATGCAATATGATTAAAAGCTTTGATAACTGCTTAGTACATAGAACAAATCTGATTAAGATATTTCATCAATGGTTTTTGTAATATATAATTTTTAAATCGTGAAGAGACTTATGGACACCGTGTATATATAGATATAGATATACAAACTGATTGGGGCTACCTGAACACTGCTGTCCCAAGAAATGCCAATGGCTGAGAGTTTTATAACACTATATACCAATAGAGAGAATTGCCTAGTGAATGCCTGTGGGACTCTTGTTTGAGTGAAGGGAGGGTGAATTCCCCCTGACTGGCAGATTAACATCTGTCGAGGTCAACAAGAACTACATCAGGTTAGTCTACTTATGAAGGGCTATTACCATAGAGGCAACAGTCATACACGCTGCTACCCTAGGATATGTCAGTGGTTTTGGACACTATGGGAGATGAAATACTCTCTATATAGCAGATAAGCCTTTTTTCCCCTGACCAGTGACAACCACACTTTAAGTACTGTGAGAAGCTTAAAAATGAAAATAATAACATTCTTACCTCTCCGAGAGGTGTAAAACTCACCATATGGCCAAGGGCATGAGGTTTGTAGCCCCATAATTTGTACTGGTATTGCAAAAAATAAGTCTAAGTTCTTAAGGTTTGAATGCGTGCAGATTGGATGCAAAGAAGAATGTTATGACTATTGATTTGTTAAAGAAAGAAATTTGGATATTAAGGTACTTAGTGAGATATGAGGGGAAAAGGGGGAGTATGCATATGTGGGAAGGACAAAAAGGAGAGGGGTAGCACTTGTAGTATCAAGAAGACTGAGGGTAGTGAAAGAGTACATTTGTTTAAGTTTGGGGGTTGTATGGGTAAGAAAAGGAAAGAACATTGTTAGAGCGAGTGTGCATTGTCCACAAATGGAAAAAACAAAAGGGAAAGAGAATGGTTTTAAGAAAATCTGAATATGTGGATGGCTGGCTTTGGAGAGAATGAATGGGTAGTTGTCTCAGATGACTTCAGTGCAAAGGTAGGTGACGGAAAAAGAGATGACACTTGTAAGATATGTTGTCGATTGTATGACGATGCTTAAGCAATTGCTCGATGGGGTATGTGTATCAGCCACACACTACCAATGTTTGCCAGTCAAACTTTTGGCATGATACTGTTGTCCCTCATTCACCATGTAGCTGTCATGGCACTTATTATTAGTTAATAAACCATTTTGCTTAGTCTTAGTTAATAAACCATCTTGCAGACGAAAGCCCCTTATATCATTACCATCCTACATGGCAAAGTGATCCAGACTGACCTATGACACAATGAGCAGATTTGTGAGGCCATCACATGGCGTTACTCCAAGAACAGCAAGGGCGGCCCACCCAGGCATGGTACTCCTCAAGGACTTGGGACTAGCTTCAGGACAATTACAGAGGCATTTGGGAGAACCATCCTGTCCAACGTGGGGAACACAGCACCCAGACAAACATATGGCAAACCTTTATCCCCCTAGAAATGCAAGTATGTCATGACAACGGACGCCTTCAGAGAATGGAAAAGATCGATGGAAGATTGGGTGAAGCTCAGTGGGATACCTCAGGGCGAGGAGGTGCTGAACATCAGATTGTGGGTTCATTTGTCCTACTTGCGAAGAAGATTTGAGTGAGTATATATTAATACATAAATTAGTGAGTGGCCTACACAATGCCAGGTTGAAGCAAGACATTCTACAGAACTTTGAAAAGTATGATACGATCTGCAAGCTTATGGTGCAGTGCCAATCATCTGAGAAGACAGAGCGTGAGTGTGTTGTAGGCTTGCCCCCATCCCATAGGCGAGGGGAGCAAAATGTTTTCAATGAGGCAGGAGTAGCTGATGATACAGAGGCCAACAGGCCTATGCCAATGCCACCACTCGATGGCATGGCAGCAGTGAAAACCACATACAAAAAACTGAAAGATGTAGCATTCAGAAGTGAAAGGCCTAAGTAAAGATGTTATTTGAGTGGTCTCATGCATATTAAAGGCAATTAGAATTGTTCCGCAAGTAATGTTGAGTGTCATGATTGTGGGAAAATCGGTCATTTTGGCAATTACTGCAAAGGTTATGTCGATAGAGAAAATGTTAAATCAAATTGTGCGTCTCGCAAAGGGGCGGAGGATACTACAATAGGGCATGTCAGAGTATGTGATGACGCTACTAGTAAACAACATTCGAGACAGATGCAACCTACCCTACCAGAGGTGGTAGAAGGCCTTGAACAGATGCTTTATGTTGGAGCTGCATCATGTTATGTAGTAGTTGGAATAAATCCAGTACTGTGGATTGGAGGCTGTTGCAGACACTGGGATAGAAGTATGTATTGCTGGGTCATGGCAGGCTTAAGGCCTGGGTATTGGTGTAAACAAGTTACGTAAGTCAGATGTATGATTGCAGCACGCAGCAGGGGGATTGATGAAGGTGCCCGGGAGTTGTCAGGTCACTATCTAGTGTGGGGGCAAGTCAACAGGCGAGACTATGTATTTTGTTGAAGGCACACAGAATTTGTTCTTATCACTGAGTGCATGTGAGCTATTAGGGCAGGTTGATCCTAATTTTCCTAATCATGTGGTTAATAATGTTCATCAGGTTGAGTATTCCAACAGGTAGTGGAGAGTAAGTCACCTCAGAAAATACCATATACCCCACTGAAGAAAATGTATCATTACATAAGCAATGGTTGTTAGGACTCTTTTCTGGCACTACCTTTTGTGCGGCATTTGCTGGAACTTTCATTAAATGTTTCTCACCACAGTAAGGGGTTACGACAGATACAGTGGACTTGATGAATTCTGAGTGTTTAAAAGTGGAACCAGGTATTTTATATAATGACTCCAGGATGATTACATCTTGAGGATTGTCAGTATGACTGAATATGCTAAAATCACTGTTCTCAACATATGTTTTGATTTGTTTCGAATGATTCCTGTACTTATAAGTGTTTTTATTTTTTTATGCAGCCCTGAAGATGTAATTTTGTCAAAAATTACAAAACGTTGGCAATAAAATAAAAAAAGACGGCCTAGTGATGTGTGGTTTTTGCCCGTCTTCCTCTCAATATGTTTACCTGGAGTGCCCTGTATTAATATGTATATATATATATATATATATATATATATATATATATATATATATATATATATATATATATATATATACAATTCACAAAGACTACTGCCCCTTCATTTTGAATTCCCCATACTCTGAGAATATCCCTCAACCAGAAGGAATTATTGATGAAAAGTGCATCTGTCTAAGGCAAGGTTCGAAAGTATGCCTGTTGGGTTTAGTACATAAGAAACAGGGACTTATGTAATTGGCTATCAAGAGAGAGTTAAGATGATATTGACTCTGTTGTGCATTTTCCTGTCTAATTCAGGTTCTGTGATCAGACTTGATATCATCGAATTAACCATACCTTGGGAAAACTTAAATCCAAAGGGAATTATATATGATAAGTGCATCTGGAACAGCCAGGATTTAAACCTATGCCTTTTGGGTTTGATAATTACCCATTCAAATATCTAGGGATGTGTACATATGGCAGATGTACCTCACTTGTTGAGCTTAATCCATTTTAGAAGGCTGTTTGAAAACTAGTACATTCGATTACAGACTCAATTTTCCCACAAGAATTAATGCAATTTAGATTAATACTTTCCAAGCACCCCCAAAAATAGCAAATTTTTAAAGTAATTTGTATTTTTCCTAACATAGAAACGTGAAGGTCTTTACATAGGGATTTAACTTGTGAACTCGAGCTAGTATGACCTTCATACAAGGTTGTTAACTATTGACAATAGGGGGAAGCCCCACCCACTCATCGGTTTGCACATCATATTGCCGCTCAGCCCAGGTATCAGAATGAGGGGTGGCTGAGGTGGGCTTTAAATATAAAGACCTTCAAGTTTGTATGTTAGAAAAATACAGTTCACTTTAAAAATTTGCTATTTGTTCCTACACAAATACAAACCTTTGGTCTTTACATAGGAGACTTACCCATTGGAGGGTAGAGTCTTAGTAAATCTCTGAACCAACTGGTTTGCTTCTACTCACCAGAGAATACCTTCCTGGTCTAGAAGTGCTAAGGAAGGCATACCACACCTTTAACTTGCTGGACATATGGGATGTTGCAACTGCTACTGTAGACTTCTGGGCTTAAAGTAATGAGTTGCATCATTACTTTGAAAAAAGGCTTGGAAGAAACCCAAGAGTGTCGGAGGCAATAAAACTTGCTAATAAGACCAAAGGGTTTGTTTTATTGTCTATCTCTCTCTCCCCTTGTCTAGAGAGAGAGGGGATATGCATCCACACCATCTACACAAGATGAAGGGCAGGATGCCCTCGTCATGCAGTCACCCGCAAACTCTCTCCTCCAGCATGCGATGGCTTGCTACCTGTCTCTGTGATAAAGAGAGAGACAGGTAAAAGAAAGAAGGGAAGAGACCAGTAACTCACGCGCCTTCTCTCCCATTTACCGAACACCTTAGACGAGATGCGTGTGTCCCCTAAAGTAGCTGGATGAACCACACAACTTGTTGGGCAGCCAACACAAGATCCATGGAAAAGCATGTCCACAGACTTATGGGCAAGTCCTGAAGATAATATGATGTAGGCTAACTGTGGTCTGGTGAGACCACATACCTGCCCATATTAACCGCTGAACTGAGAGGCTCCTCTGGAATACAAAGGATGAGGTAAAGCCCTTAACTTCGTGATCTCTCACCTATATCAAGCTTGTGTTTATCTCGTCAGACAATGAGCAAGCCTGTTGCTGTCTCAGTAAGCTCGAAAGAGGATGTGCTCTTGGACACCTTTTCCTTGGCCAAGTCAGCACTAACAAAAAGGTGTCAACACTCAGTCTTGAGATGCTGAGTTCTCTTAAAGTAGTAGTACCGCAGCACTCTAACCGGACAAAGGAGCATGCCATTCCAATTATACCTACAAAGTCCTTCAGGAGGGGATTGATAAGGACTCGAATCCAGTGTCAGGGACCTAAGGATTCAGAGTCTCAGTTACAAATTCTGGGACAACTCAAGCGTAACAGATCCCCATCCCATCAAGTGCTTAGCATCGAAGGCCATGAAGCTAGCCTATTCTCTTCGTCAAAACTAGGATAAGCAAAGAAAAATAGTCTTAGAGTCAGAACTCTGTCTGACAACCCTCTCAAGAGCTTGTTCAGCATATGAGCTAAGCTTCTAAAGATGAGAATCACAGCCCACTTGGGGGCCTAAGTTCCCCTGGTGGGCAAGACTGTTTGAAATTTCTCAGAAGTAAAAGATCCCTCATGGGGATGAGAGATCTATTTCCTTCAACCAAAGGACTTGGCCAAGGGCAGCTCTATTGCCCTTAATGGCCGAGACAAAGAGATGCTTCTCATGGTGAAGAAGAGCGAGAAAGTCTGCTACTTCCTGAATAGAAGCTCTGATTGGAGAGATACCCTGTCGACCACACCAACTACAGAAGACTGTTCATTTCCCCTGGTACACAGCCGCTGAATATTCTGCAAGTATCCAGACATCTTGTTATGTGCTTGGAAACAGCCCTCTATCTCACAGGAGATGCTGGGTAGTCTCCAAGCATGAAGCTCCATTACCTCTATTGCCTGTTACTATCTCTCACATGCTGCTGGTACAGAAGGTTGTGCCATAGGAGAATCTCTCTTGAAAACAGAGCCAGATGGTCCGGGAACTACTCGGTGTGTAGCCACTGGGAGCCATATGTCCCTGGGTGCTGGAAAACATCATCCATTGGAACCCACAGTCCAGCACAAATGAGCTGTAGTCCGGCAACTTCTGTCCTACCAGTTACGGAGAGATCATGGTTGAGACTCTCCATAACTCGGAGAGTCTCTCCACCATGTCTTGGTGTATGGATTTCGTCCCTGTCACTAGACTGGTGACTTAGCTTGTCTACCAACCCATTCCAACGTAGACCCTGGAATGTACCTGGCTGACAGCTCCACCGAGTGTGCTACTGCCCACTCGTGTTACCTGTGTAGCTGGAAAGACACCAGTCCCCCTTGCTTGTTTACGTATGCTACTGTCGTAGTGTTTTCACTCGTCAACACCATGGAGTGCCCCAATACTGTGTCCTGAAACTCTCGCTGGACTAAAAAATCCTCCTTGAGTTTCAGGACACTCATGTGGAGGTGTCTGTTGTCCTGGTCCCACACACCTGTAATGAACATTCTTCAAGGTGTGCACTCTATCCCCGGCAGATACATCCAAAAAACAAGAGTGCCTCGGGAGGGGGAGTGCCCAGTGGCACCTGTAAAGAGAGGTTCCTGTCATCTAGCTACCCAACAGAGGAAGGTTAGAGAAAGGTGGGTCTCTTGCTGGAGACCCATCCACCTTCATCCTCTGCAGGTTGTTCCTGCCAAGACAGGAATTTCTGTGCTGCCCCTCTGAAACTGCTGACACGGGAATCCAAAGGGAGGACCTCGCTGCTGCTGTGCCTGTCAGCATGTTCAGATACTTTACCCTCTGCTTGTGCATGAGATCTGACTTCTCAAAATTGATCACTATACCCAAGTCATGACAAAAAGTCGAGAAGTTGATCTTTGTCCTAATGACTGCAGCAATGAGCTTGCCAGGACCAGCCAGTCGCTCAAGTAGAGAACACTGTCCCCCTCTCAAGGGTAAAGAGGAGATACTTTTGGGAGGACCGATGGGTAGGTATTGAACATACATTTCCCTCAAATCCCCAAAAAGCAAGAAGTCCCCCTCTCTGATGGAATCAAAAGCAGAACAGACCACTCAGTCTAAGACTGGGTCTGTTGAATGAACTGGTTCAGTGTGAAGAGGGGTAGAAGGTTCCCACAGCACCTTTTGTGAGCATTGCAGTCACCTCTTCCCATAGGGCGAGGGCCTTCTCTGAACTGGGAATGAATATTTGGAATCATACCGGGAGAGGGTGGGGGATGACGAAGACTCTAAGGGCAACAGAACCCTATCTGATGGGTATCTGTTGCCCATGCTTCCATTCCACATTGCTGCTGAGCTTGCCCAATGGCTTGATAGGCACGAACTGCATTATCCCCAGCTTCCTCCATCTTCTACTGGGGTAGAAAAAATCTGGGTATCTCTACAAGGAGTCAAAGGGAGTCTGGGACTTTCTCTGACCGAAGGGGAAGGGCCAGCCTGACCCAGGAGCTGAGCTGCAGCGCCATGCAAATACCTAAAGGTCTTAGCTACTACCTGGTGAACAAGCCTAAGCCTGTCCACTGCGGCCTCCCCCTCCCTCTAGCAAAGAGTGGAGGGGGGAGGATCCCAGAACCAGTCCGTCCCTGAAAATCAAAGCCAACCCAGGATTAACAGACCTAGAAGTTTGAAGCAGCACAGTGTCTTTCCTCGACAGGTTGCTCTCTAGTGGAGGAAGTAGACAATATCACTACCTCCCAGAGTCACAGTCTCTTGACGGCTGCATTCTCCTCAGGTGTGTATAGAGGCCCAAGGAAGATACGATCTTGGCCAGTGATCAACCCAAAGATCGATAAACGAGACTAACTGGAATGCTGCTCTGGCAGCCAATTCTGGTGTTGTTGCCTCCGCTTGCAGGTCTGGGTCAACCTAAAAGATAGCAATGATCTCTCTGAGAGAACATGATATTTCCTCTGGTGGGCTAGAGGTTGAGGAAGTGCCTTGAATGAACAACTGGCCCAGGGAGCATTCTCTTACCTGGGGAAGCATGGAGCAAGAAAAGATAATGTCTCTTCCTTAGGATCATTAAGAAGATGTATCATTCTAGTGATCTCCACAATAGGCCTCTCTAACTCTGTAGGAGAGAAGCAACCACCAGAGCCTCTTGCGATCTCTTAACAATTCGGCATACATCATGTCCAGTCTGAGGACTGGACCAAGAACGTAGGCCTCCATGTCATGGGCCAGAATGGAAACAAGAATGTTCCCAGTCCCAAGCCCCGAACCTGGCCAGTTCCCATCTTGCAGAAAAAATTCTGAGAAGGAGGGAACACGCGAGATATTGTGAACACCATCACCCTGCCTACTGAAGACCGCAGTCCGGGCAGGTAAGTGAGGCTGTGGGTGGTCATCACCCTGCGATGACGATGTCCACCCAGGTCAGGGAGAGTGGTCCCGCTCACACGAACTTGAGCAGGGGCTGTCCCATGGGCATGTTTCAATCTACTTAGAAGCCAAGGCTTCTACAAGGGAAGAAGACTGAGCAAGGGACACCCCTTGCCTTGCCCAAGTGGCCAAGCAGGTCGCTGGGCCAACATTCCAGTACTCCTGATCTTCTCTTGAAGAGCAGGAGTGGGTGAAGGAGCACTACATGGTCTCTGCTCACCTTTCCACACTGGTTTGCACTGGCTGCTGGGACTGGGTCTGTAGGCCAGGGACCCTTGCCAATCCTGGTAGATGGGCTACTAGGGCCAGCACTGGAGCGGGGCTGGCACTGGCATGGTGCTGGTACTGGTGCAGTGCTGGTCTGGTGGCCCGGGTAGGTGGGCTACTGGGACTGTTACTGGTATACTGGGGGTCTGAAGAACCGCAGGTAGTGGTTTAGTGGTTGCAGCTTTGCGTTCAGCAACAGGAGCAGCATTACCATGGTACTGCTTGCAAGAGACCAGGGATGGTGCCAATAGCCTGGGTAGGTGGCCTACGTGGGCTTGTACCAGTAAACTTGGGGTCCAAAGAACCCCAGGTAGCAGATGCACCCATGCGCTTGGCAATGGGAGCAGTGGTACTGCTAGTGAGAGACCAGGGCTGATACTGAAGGCCTGGGTAGGAGGTCTAGGGCCAAAACCAGTACACTGGGGATCTGAAGAACTCCGGGTAGCAGTGACACCTATGTGCTCAGCAGCAGGAGCAGAGGTACCACAGTACTGCTAGAGAGAGACCAGGCCTGGTACTGGTAGACTGGGTAGTTGGGCTACTGGGGCCAGTACCAGTGGTCTTGGAAGGTGGGCTACCGGGGTCAGTACCAGTACACCAGTGTTCCAGAGAACCTCGGATAGAAGTTGAACCTATACACAAGGCAATGGGAGCACGAGGCAACCTTCCTCTTCCTTGGCTTGCTAGCTTTGGAAGAAGAAGGGAGAGGAGGCAACAGCACTCGATGATGAAGAATGATGACTTCCTTCTCCTCTTCTTGAATTCACCGAGCAAGCCTACAGCAACAACATGTAGAGGAGAACATCACTCAGAGATGATGTATATAGCAGTACCTGAGAATTCAATCCCAGTACTGCGTGAGGGGTTACCAAGGAGTAGGAGCAGTCCTACAGCTAGCAGACGCTGTGGCCAATAAGTCGTCCCTGGCATGGTTGGAGCAAATACCAGCAAGCCCCTATATCTAAGAGTGATCATTAATTTCAAAAGACACTCAGCTCTCCCAAGAGGCCTAGAGATGCACAACCCTCCAAGGCCCTGAGCCTCCACAACACCTGAAAAAAGAAGTTGGGATAGACTGTTTATTAAACTCATGTCATGGAGGGACATACGATAATAAATGAGGATCAACCTGAAAAAAAAAGAGCAACAAAATGCACATTCTGTCCTTCCCTGGATAGCACCTATCCAGTGGTTTCCTCTTCAAAAGTGCTAAAGTGATTGAGGGGTTTGTGTGTGTGTGTGTGTTTGTGTGAGTGTGTGTGTGTGTGTGTGTGTGTGTGTGTGTATATATATATATATATATATATATATATATATATATATATATATATATATATATATATATATATATATATATACAGTGCAGTCCCCAGTTAACGGGCGATCCGGTTTTACGACGCTTGTTTAGTGATGAAAATCTGCAATTTTTGGTGCTGAAAATTGCTGATTTTCACTTATCAGCACCGATAATTGGGTATTGGCACCGATACATACCTAACAGCAGCACCGATAAATGAAAATCGGTGCTTTTCAGTACTGATAAGCCCCGAAAATAGATGATTTTCGATTAGCAGTGATTTTCGGTTATCATAACACCCTCAGAACGGAACCCCACCGATAACCGGGGACTGCCATATATATATATATATATATATATATATATATATATATTATATATATATATATATATATATGTATATATGTGTGTGTGTGTGTGTGTGTGTGTGTGTGTGTGTGTGTATAAATAACAAACAACAAATCACACAAAAATAGATCAACAAAAAAAAAAAAAACAAAAGAAAGCAAATGGCAGCTGGGCAGAGAAGTGCAGAGATGTCTTCACATGATGGCAGCGTAAAGCCATGTGGATTGCAGACTGACGAGTGGGCAGGGCTTTCTCCCTACCATCGATACTTATCGGCCTTGTCTGAAAGTTAAATGACTGTTCCAGCTCGCATCCACAAGCTAAATCCCTACGTAAAGACAGAAGATTTGTATTTGTGTAGGAACAATTATGTGTTATAAAGCATTTACCCAAAAGTTTACTGGTTAAGAGAAAAATATTACTTATTTAAACATGGATAATAATACTGCATGTATAAAATACACAAAACATGGATAATAATACTGCATGTATAAAATACACACAAACAATAGACACAATATATAAATGAAATAAATGAAATCTAACTTTACTTTACCTATATTGACAAGAAGCGATGGCATAAGTGAGAGGCACTGAGGAAGGTGCAGAAAAGGAGAGGTGTTTTTGTTTGCAAAAAAGAGTTATCTGGCATAGGAACATCAGTTAACTCTTTTCTGGAGTTTCTTCTCTTTTCTGCCTCTTTGTCCCCCTAATTCCAATCCCTTGAGGAGGTGGGGGCTTGGGGATCTTTTACTCATCCTTCTGTACGGTTTCCTCTTCCCTTCTTCTCCTTTCATTGATGACCTCTGCATGGTACTGAATCGTGGAAATCACTGCTCTTGTAACTTGAAGGAGGCGGGGGGGGAGTTGGATGGCATGCCACCCCACCAGTGGAACTAGAGTACCTGACATGGTCGAACAAGGGGAAATTTTTATGATAAACCATGCCCTCAGTGCTGGGTCCGATCTCGACAGACTGATGACCCCTAAGGCACTGAGAGTTTGGTGTATATCCAGATGAGGATCTCAGGGCAGTTGCCACTGTTGGTAACAGTATTGCTCCTCCCCCTGTTGGGCTTCCCTAGTTAGAGGGACCTCATTCTTGACGAAAGTGTTATTATTCGCTCCATGAATACAAATCCTAATGTCCCTATGGCTTCTGGCATTTGACCTTGCTAATCTACCAGAAATGATTCAAATTTGTGACATTTTTAATGTGACATTTTAATGTGTGCTGAGACATTGTGAAGTGTTGTGGCCGAGAGCCAAATATATCATCTGAAGGCTGAGGAAAGCTGACTGTCGAATCAGCCTCAGCAAAAGAAAGTGAAAAATTAAAATTGATATTGCATCTTGGAGGAGTTAAAGTAGACTGTGCAATACATGCTTTTTGAAATCACTCCAAGGGAATGATATTTGCACTCCAGCTGATGACACAATCAGAAGAGAAACTTGTAGAAGAATTAAAAGATCAAGGTGTGATTAGAATAGAAAGAATGAAGAAGAAGATCAATGGCGCCTTAATTCCACTTCCAAATTGAATTATTACATTCAATTCGACCCACTCACCTAATGTAATATGAGCAGCTTGGTTATGCATTAAAGTTAAGCAATATATCCCAAGACCAAGGAGATGTTTTTATTGTCAAGAATATGGTCATATGTTAAGGTCTTGTAGGCAGAAGCTACATGGCAAGCTTGACTCATGTGTTAATTGTAGTGAACCAGAACATGGTGTTTGTTATACAGAAGTAAAATGTATACATTGTGGAGATAATCATCCATCCTCGTCACAAAATTGTGATGTGTATATCATGGGAAAAGAAATCCAGAAATTAAGGGTAACTGAACACAACATTTACAGAGGGTAAACAAACAGTTTCAAGCCAGTATTTTAGACCAGGAATATAATTTTCTACCACTGCAGCTAACCAAAGAAGACATGGATAATGATAATGAAAAATGAGGATCAATGGTGACCTGTACTCACACCTCTTCGGAGGCTGGACTGGTCATTTCTGGTACTCCTGCTTCTTCAGAGGCTATGCCAGAAACTTCTGGCACTCTTACCTCTTTGGAGGCTGTGGTAGCTGTCTCTGATGCACCTTCCTCTTCAGAAGTCATGTCATGTATGCCTGGCACTGTTGCCTTTCTGGAGGCTACACCAGTTATACCTGGTGTATTGGCCTCTCTGGAGGCTATGCAAGCTGTGGCTGGCACTCCTGCCTTTTTGGAGGCCTTATTATCTGTCTGGTGAATGTGTCTTTCTGGAGCCTACACCATCGGTGACTGGTGCCCCTGATGCACCAGTTGTTTTTGACTTTCCAACCTCTTCTCAGGCAGTGCCAGCTTTATCTGGTGCTCCTGAACTGGAAATTTCTGCAATGAAGATGCCTTCAAAGGTGCCCAACACCCATGATACTGGGAAGGGTTTGCCATCTATGGTAGGTTCCTCCTCCATGGAAGCAGAACCATCATCGTCGACATAAAAATGGAAGGCTGCCATAAATAATCAGTCTTCTTCTGGAAAAAGCTTCAGCAAGGCAGTAAAGTGAAATTACTGAGAAGGGGCTCCATTTCAATGACCTCTAAATCTAAGTAAAATTCATTGCTCATATCAGAAGTGTCTCCTGTATGTACAGCTTTGCAGGAGACTATGATTGGTAATAATAACAGCTTTGCAGGAGACTATGATTGGTAATAATACGTGTCCGAGCCCATGAGAGTTTACAGCCTATCATTCCCCTTGTAACAATACATGTCAGAGCCCATGAGAGTATACAGCCTATCATTCTCCTTATAACATAAATATAGGAAGCCATGGGGTTGTAGTTTTATGTATCTGTAATGACACCCCACAAAATCCTATTGGTATCCAGTCTACACTGCAAGTCATAGCTGTGCAGATCCATTTGCAAAGAAAATATACAGTATGCTCTCTCT
This sequence comes from Macrobrachium rosenbergii, assembly GCF_040412425.1. Taxonomy (NCBI): domain Eukaryota; kingdom Metazoa; phylum Arthropoda; class Malacostraca; order Decapoda; family Palaemonidae; genus Macrobrachium; species Macrobrachium rosenbergii. The sequence goes on along the minus strand of NC_089796.1, from coordinate 35,447,048 downwards.
ATCTACCAAGTGAAGTCTTCCTTATTGATAAATTTAAATCCCTCATCCAACAGCTACCACATCCCTTTGTTATTCTGGGAAACACGAATAGTAGAACACCTCTTTCGGGTAATATTGTTACCGATCAAAGAGTAAATTGCCTGTGTTCCATCCTGGAAAGTGAAAAAGTGGGACTCCTCAACATACGGAAGTCTACACATTTTCATGTTCAAACAGAACATTTTCAGTAATTGGCTTATCTCTATGCAGTGATGACTGCCTTATTGATTACAATTGGAGATTAATAAATGGTATATTTATTAGTGACCATTTTCCAATATTGACGAATATAGCTCCAAATCCTCCATCTTCAAGGCTACCTAGGTGAAATATTGGTAAAGCTGATTGGGCAGCACTCCAGGAACACAGCTCATTAGATAGATCAGCTGATGACTTTCAATCTATAGATGATGCTCTTGCTTTTTTCAGTACAGTTATACTTTCTGCTGGTCTTCAATCAATACCTATGACTTCAGGCATTGTAAAGACGTCAGACGTCTCTTCCTTTCCCATTAATCACGATCATGTATTGCATCTATCAACACAGCGAGAATCTCATGTATATATTTGTATGTAGAATTTCCTGGCCTTTTCGGCAATATATATTTTATCACTGTATGTACATTATGTCTCTTATTATTGCTATTTGATTAACTGTTAACAAACACAAATTGCTCTCACTCAGTGTACGGGTCACGGCAACCGAAGGTGGGGCACTTCGTTTCCATCTGCATGCTGCTATGGATACCTGTGCCCAGGTAAATAAATTAGTCAGTACCCAGTTCTGTCTCTTTGACCTCACAACTGGTGACTCGAGGAGCGATGGTAAAAATAGCAGTTTTGGCTTTGCCATTAACGGACTTACTATGGCCGCTTTACCTTCAGAGAGCCCTTAATGGAACCATACGGCAACAAAGTCTAGGCCTCTGAAAGCTCCTTCCTCAGAGAACACCCACACCACTAACGGACTAATTACGGCGTGCCTACTTCAGGTACCCTCTGGCGTTCTTGAAAGCTTTGGCCCTGCCATTTGCGATTCATGTTGACCGTATTCAGAAGTCATTAACGGAACAACACGGCACATAGTTTTGACTTCTGATGAGACCCAAACACCATTAACGGCTAAATACGGCGCTAATTTTGCGTTTTGGTTTGAGGCAAAATGTCAGACACTGAGGTAGAAAGTTGTTCCAAGGACTCACAGATCCTCTGCATCCCCTGTCGCCTTTGAAGGCAACAATAAGACAGGCGATAAAACTCCCACCATTCTCATGGCAAAATACCACATCCTGGTTCCTGCAGGGAGACATCCATTTCCAGGTAGGAAAAATCATGAATGAGGAAACCAAAGCAAACATCACCATGACAACACTGCCAGAGGAGGTCTTCAACAAAATCACCGCATGGTTGGACTCGCAGCCGGGCAAAGTCAAGTACAGAGACCTGCGAGAGAAACTCATCGTCACATACTCCATGCCCCTCCCAGAGAGAGCCCAATGAGCCCTCGACCTGATGACCCAGCCCCTTGGGGGACGCATCACTCAGGGACGCCTGGGACGAACTACGAGGTCCCCTGGTGCTGCCGGGCGTCGACTCAGATGGACGGAGGAGGGAGATCAGCTTGTTGTGGAAAATATTCCTGCAACACCTTCTGCAGGAGGTGAGGGCACAAATCATGAATGCGGATGCCCTCTCAATGGATGAATTCGTGAACATCGCATACAAACTCCACGAGGCCACCAAGGCCTCCAAACATGCCACAACACCTGCAGCCTGGTAGCAGAAGAAGCCAAAGTGGGGGACACAAACGTGGTATACAGGAAGAAAGTGCCGCCGCAACAGCAGAAGACAAGGACAAATCCAGCCTGGTGTCACTTCCATCAGAGGTTCGGAAGTGACGCCAGAAATTGCAGAGCCTCCTGTTCTTTCACAAAAAAACTAGAAAGGCGGCCACCCATAACAGCAGTGGCTGCAAACCTTAAGGAACCCCAGCAAGTAGGATTCTTCATCCACGATGCCATATCAAGACGATGGATGCTGGTAGACACTGGGGCTATGCAATCGGTATTTCCACTGTCGAGGGAGGACCGCAACCGCAGGTCCGGCACTGCAGCCGTGCTAGTGGCCACAAATGGAAGCCCCATCCTCTGCTACGGAACTCAGACCCACAGAATATCCATCCTGGGCCATAAATATGAGTGGCCCTTCATCATCGCAGATGTTAGGTTTCTTGTGCTGGGCGCTGATTTCCTCGCACATCAAGGACTGCTAGTAGATGTCGGCCGACAACGCCTGCTGGATACCAGAACCTGCCGCTCCCAACCGCTCTCCACCGGACCGGGAATGCCAGCCATGTGCACCATCTCATTGAACAAATGCAGCGCCCTCCTCCACGAATTCCCAGATGTCTTCAAGCCAGAACTGTGTCAGGTGCCAGGTACCCAGGCCAAGCATGGCATCCATCACCACATCACCACTATAGGCCCAAAGATACATGCCAAGTTCCACCACCTGCCACCCAAGAAACTCCAAGATGCTAAATGAAAGTTCCCCAAGATGGAAAGGATGGGTATCTACAAAAAGGCATCGAGTCCATGGGCGTCCCCCCTCCACATGGTGAAAAAACCAGATGCTTCCTGGAGGCCCTGTGGGGACTATCATTGGCTGAACCTAGTGACAACACCGGACCACTATCCCCTGCCAAACATGCAGGACTTAACAGGTGCCCTGCACGGGGCCAAGATATTCACAAAATGGATTTGCTCAAGTCCTATTTTCAGGTACCATTACATCCCGAAGGCATTCCAAAGACAGCCATTATCATGCCGTTCAGGACATACACCTTCTCCTACTCCACCTTCGGCCCCAGGAACGCTGGGGCCACATTCCAACGCCTTATGGACAGCATCTTTGGGGACCTACCTTTGTGTCTGCTACGTGGACGACATCCTGATCTTCTCCAGGTCCCCGGAGGAGCACCTGGGTTACATCCGGGCTGTGCTGAAATACCTTCAGGAGAATGGTTTGGTCGTCAGATTCGACAAATGTACCTTTGGAGTGGAGAAGGTAGACTTCCTGGGACATGAGGTCTCTCCGGCAGGTGTCCACCCCATGGCCTCCAAGGTGAATGCAGTGAAGGAGTTTCCATCACCAAAAACCATCAAGTCCCTGCAGGAGTTCCTCGGCACTGACTTGGGAAGCCCCGCAGCAAAAGGTGTTCGAACAGATGAAGGTAGCCCTCATCAAAGCCACCACCTTAACATATCAAGACCCCACCGCCCCCCTGAGACTTACCACATACGCCAGCAACGTCGCCTGCAGAGCCATACTGGAGCAGATAGTAGACAGTTTCCCCCGCCTGCTTGCCTTTTTTAGCCACAAGTTAAAGCCGCTGGAGACCCGCTACAGTAAATTTGACAGAGAACCGCTGGCAATCTACCAAGCCGTGCAGCACTTCAAGTAGCTCTTGGACGGCAGCCCTTTCACCATCCTGACATACCACAAGCCAAGGGCGGAAGACACATAGTCGGCAAGACAGCAACGGCACCTGGCCGCTATCTCTGAATTTGGCTGCACCATCAGTTACGTCCCTAGGAAGAAGAACCCAGTAGCTGACGCCCTATCAAGAATTGAAATAAATTCAGTCCACCTGGGCATAGACTATGAAGACCTGGGGAAGGAGCAGGCCACAGACCCGGAAACGGCAGCTTACCGCATGGCATTTACCGCACTGAGGTTGGAAGACGTGCCAGTGGGTGGATCCGGATCAACACTTGTCTGCAACACCAGCACAGGCCTCCCGTGGCCCCTGATACCCGCATCATGAAAAAGCAGACGTTCGACATCATCCACAGGCTGTCCTATCCATCAGGATGGACAACAAAACGCCTGATGACAGAGAAATTCGTGTGGCACAGGATCAGGAAGGATATATGAGAATGGGCAAAGAACTGCATACTGTGCCAGACAAGTATGATCACCCGGCACACAGAATCAGGCATCGGAGACTTCCCTCAACCATGACGGTGTTTCGGGCACACCCATGTAGACGTCGTAAGACCTCTGCCGCAATTAAAGGGCGCCAGATACCTCCCAACAATCATAGACTGTTCCACAAGATGGCTGGAAGCAACCCCAGTGGTAGAAGCATCAACAAGCACCTGCGCCGAAGCCCTACTGTTAAGTTGGATAAGCTGTTTCGGAGTGCCTGATGACACAACTACAGACAAAGGCCTGGCATGCTTATCGGACCTCTGGGTCTCCCTGGCACGCCTGATGGGGACATTACTCCACAGTACGATGGCATACAAGCCTGCGGCCAACAGTATGGTGGAAAGAACCCACCGTTCACTGAAAGCAGCTCTGATGGCAGTATGTTGCACTGACGAAAATTGGAAGGCGCAGCTGCTCTGGCTCCTGCTGGGTCTCCGCACCGCACCAAGGGCAAATGTAGACGAATCTCCTGTAGAGAAATTCTATGGTAAAATATTGGCTGTACCTGGAGAATTCTTCCCCACAGAGCCAGACAACCGCGATATGCCCCTTCCAAGGCTAAGAGAAATTGCAAAGAAGTTTGCGTCCTGCCCTAAGACTTTCGCGGACAGGACCCATAGCTTCAGCCCAGAAGGCTGAATACCTGTACACATATCTTCATGAGGAATGATGCCCACTGCCCACCCTTGACCAGACTATACAGAGAACTGTACCGAGTCGTCAGTAGAACATCCAAGGCCTACCTCATCAGCATCCATGGGCAGGAAGACTGGATATCTGTCGACAGGTTAAAGCCAGCCTTCCTAATGGACAGCGGAACTCAGGTAGGAAACTGGCAGGTGTCCCAGAATTCCTCCACAAAACAAGGCCTCTGATGAAGTGATTGGCATCCTGAAATGTAGTCGAGGACATCCCAAGGGCCGCACAAAGGATGTCATCCGGACGATTCAGCAGTTGAAGCCACTCCATAACCAAAGGTATCAAGAACTCAGGGTTGGCTCCTGCTCCCAAAGAGATACTGTGATTGACATTCAACAGGTCTTCCAGCCATTATTTCAAATAATTGTCTTGGAGGGGGGGGGGAGTACTTGTCAGATGTCAGACATCGCTTCCTTTCCCATTAATCACGATCATGTATCGCATCTATCAACACAGCAAGAATCTCATGTATATATTTGTTTGTAGAATTTCCTGACCTTTCCGCCAATATATATTTGATCACTGTACGTACATTATTATTGCTATTTGTTTGACTGTTAACAAACACAAATTGCTCTCACTCAGAGTACGGGTCACGGCAATCGAAGGCCGGGCACTTTGTTTCCGTCCCCACGCTGCTATGTATACCTGTGCCCAGGCAAATAAATTAGTAAGTACCTAGTTCTGTCTCTTTGACCTCACAGCATATTTATCTGCAGACCAGTTCCCTGGTGGACTCATAAATGCCAGGAAACTCATATGAAGTCAGCTTTCACCAGGTATCATAGACAAAAATGTGAGTACAGTAAACCCCCGTATTCACGGGAAATGCATACCGCACATCCCCACGAATAGCTAAAATCCGCGAATACTTAAAACCCCTCTACAAACACTTAGAATTGCCTATTTTGATAGTTTAAACACAAGAAAAACCCTCTAAAAATGCTTATACCTGAGTATTTTAATAGTTTTATCACAAAAAGTGCATTTAGTCATGAAAATGATATGAAAATACAGTAATTAGTGAATATTTCTCAGTGAAAAATACCACGAATGGGTGAATTTTCCGCGAATAATGGGTAGATACGTTCCACAGAGTTCCACAAATACATGAGTCATTAGAAATTAAAAAGGCACGAAATGAATCTTGGAATTTTCATATCTTCACTAGATTAAAAAAAACCTTGACTTTAGTTGGGAAGAAAGTAATAAAAATAGCAGGAAAATTTACTCCGTCTTAACCTCCAGTTTTCAACATCAGTGGTTGTGAAGTTAACAGCAAATGAGTTTGCTAATCATTTTGCTAATGTTGCAAAGAAAAATTATGACAGACCCTATTCAGCTCAAAAGAAGGTAGAAGTTGATTTTAATACATCAAGGAATGAACAATACAATGTACCTTTTACTATGAGATAATTTGAATCAGCCTTAAATAAATATAGTGAATCATCTCCTGGACTGGACTGGATGATATAACATATTCAATAATTAAGCATACCGCTGAAAATACCAGTCTTTTTATCAACAGAATTTTTCGAGAACATATCTTCCCTATGCTTTGGGAGATGTTAAAATTACTGCCATTCATGAAACCAAGGAAAGTCCGATTCAGGACAAAGAATTATCGTCCCGTTGCACTGACATGTCTGTGTAAGATCATGGAAAAAATAGTGAACACTTGTTTAATGTGGTACTTGGAACGTGTAAACATCTGTTGCCTGTTCAGTGTGGTTTTTGAAGCATGCACTCCACAACTGGTGTGTTGGTTCGAATGGTATCTTCAATATGTGAAGCTATTACTAACAAACTGCATCACATCACTGTTTTCTTTGATCTTGAGAAGGCTTATGATACAACATTTAGGTATGGCATTCTGAGAGTTCTTTATAAATGTAACCTGAGAGACAATTTGTCTCTTTTTATGAGGGCATTTTAAAAAAATAGGCTATTTCAGATTCAAGTTGGAGCAACAATGTCAGATGTATTCAACCAAGAAGGAGTGCACAAGGAAGTGTTCTAAGTGTAACCTTGTTTGCCTTAGCAGTCAATGGGGTATCCAAAATAACTCCCCCAGATTAGCTTATACTCTTTTTTGTTGATGACCTTTCAGTATCTTTTGCAGCAACAAGGATGGCAGTGACTGAACGCCGCCTTCTGCTCTGCAATGATAGCATAGTAAAGTGGGCTGAGATGAATGGATTTAGGTTTTCAACTAGTAAAATGGCAACCATGTACTTTCCAATGTAAGAGGACTCCATCCTTATCCAGATCTGTTTATAAATGGGCAGAGAATTTCATGTGTTGGTAAAATAAGACTTCTTGGGTTGATTTTTTAAAGCAAGCTGACTTGGATTCCACATCTGAAATATATTAAGACCAAAATGCTTAAGTGCAATGAATCAGCAGAAATTTCTGTCCCACACTTCGTGGGGGTACTGGTCAAACTCAGATGTTGAGATTATACAAAGCCTTGGTCTTTTCAAAATTAACTTACGGGTGTGCAGTGTATACCTCAGCAAAGCCTAATAGCCTTAAAATGCTTAATTCAATTCATCATGGAGGAGTAAGATTGTCTACATGAGCATATAAATCATCTCCCAATGAGAGCATGCTTGTCGTCACTGGTGAGATGCCTCTAGATCTTCATTACCAACGTCTGCTGGTTTGGAGCTGGTACAGATTTCAGAGACTTCCCAAGTCCTTAACCAGCATTTGTATCAGAAATGAAAGGCATTGGAAATTTTATGAAAATCGCCCCAAGCAACCTCAACCATTTGTTTTTAGAATGAAATGTATAACCAGGCAATTAAAACATGCCAAGGATGGAGATTTTACCAGCTGGGTATTTGGTTAGCCCCCTGGAACCTTCTAGAGGTAAAATTGTGTAGATATTCTAATTTAGCAAAAGCAGAAATGTCCAATGAGGCAATGTAATCAATATTTTCAGCTCAATCCTCCCAACATGATAACTCCCTAGCAGTTTTCAAGGATGGCTCAAAGTCAGGTACTGGCATCTGTTTTGGAGTGGCCTTCCTTGGTGTAGAAAGAAGATGGAAATTATCATCTGCTGTGTCTATTTTTTTTTCTACAGCAGAACTTCCTGCAATTTTAAAGGACTTAAAGGAAATTTTAACTCAGAATGGAAATAGTTTAACAATATATTGTGACTTGTTAAGTGCTCTGCAGTAGCTAGAATCTATTAACTCTTTAAACCCACTGATTTTAGAGATATTGGAACAGCTGCTGTTAGTGAAAAGAAGAGGATGGTTGGGATCAAGCAAGCTGATTAACTTGCTAAGCCAGCAGCCATCTTTCCAAAACCCAGAAGATGCCTACTACCACAGGATGTTTTTTTTTTTTTTTTTGTAGGTCAGAAAATGAAAAATCTTTGGCAGCCCTTTGGGAAGGAATTGAAACAAACCAAAATATGCATAGTATTACGTCATCAGTGTTTCCTTGGTCATATCCCTATATGCCAAGGAGACAAGAAACAAAGTTGTGCAGGTTAAGGATTGGGCATACAAGACTCACACATGAGTTCTTGATGTCAGGTGAAAATCTCCATGTGTGATGGCTGTATTGTGCTCTTGACTGTGAGACATTTGCTGGTTGAATGTCTCAGTCTTGAGAATTTAAAATTGCAAATTTTAAAGTAATTTGTATTTTTTTCTAACATACAAACCTGAAGGTCTTTACATAGGATTTTGCTTGCGAACATGAGTTGGAAGGGCTGATAACTTTCAAACAAGATCGTTAGCTACTGACAGTAGGGGGAAGCCCCACCTACACTTTGGTCTGCACTCCACTTTGCCTTTCGGCCCAGGTACCACAATTAGGGGTGGCTGAGGTGGACTGTAAATGTAAAGACCTTCAGGTTTGTATGTTAGGAAAAATACAAATTACTTTAAAATTTGCAATTTGTTCCTAAACAAATACAAACCTCTGGTCTACATAGGAGACCTATCCTTTGTAGGGTGGATTCTGGGCAAATCTCTGAACCTCCTGGAAGTTCTACCACCCAGGTATCTCTTCCTGGTCTCGAAGAACCGAAGAAGGAGTCCAGTGCATCTGGTCCATTGAACATATGGGATGCTCAACTGCCAGACTTCTAGGCTTGAATTAATGAGTTTATGTCATTATTCCAAAGAAAAAGGCTTGGATGAACCCATAGTGTCGGAGACAATAAAAAGCTAATAAAACCAACAGGTTTCTTTTATTGTCAACCCCTCTCTCCCCTTGCTAGAAAGAGGAGGAGGACTTGCATCTAACAATCTACTCTAGATTATAGACAGTGTACTCAGTTATCTATACTCACCTGCAAGACATGCCAGTCCAGCACGTGATGGCTCACCACCTGCCTCTCTGCCCTACGAGAGAGGAGAGGTAAAAGAGAAAAGGGAAGAGGCCAGTCACTCACACATTCTCTCTCTTGCTTACAGTACACCTTAGGTGAGATGCTACCTGTCCCTGTAGGGGAGCTGGGTGAGCTACACAACTTGTCGAGAAGCCACTACAGGACCCAAGAAAAATGTGTTCAAGGACCTGTGGGCAATGTCCCAGAGGTAGAGGGATGTGAATGTGGTTTGTCGGGACCACACTCCTGTCCTTAATACCTGTAGAACTGACAGGTTCTTCCTGAATGCGAGGGACGGACCAATGCCCCTAACATTGTGAGCACTTACTTGGAATGTACTCCCATCTTTCTGAGTCTTCACCACGAATTCCAGGATAGACTCGAGCATGACGGATCCCCATCCCCTCGAGTGCTTAATATCAAAGTAAAGGTCATATGGCTCGCCAACTCTCTTCGCCGATGCCAGGGCAGCAAGAAAAGTCTTGAAGGTCAGATCCCTGTCTGATGATTCTCATAAAGGCTCGTAGGGTGCACAAGTCAAACTCTGTAAGATGAATCACATCCCACTCAGGGGGCCTGAGTTCCCTGGGAGGGCAAGACTGTTCGAAGCTTCTCAACAGCATAGAGATCTCCCATGAGGAAGAGAGATCGATACCTTTAAGGTGAAGGACATGACCAAGGGTACCTCTGTAGCCCTTAATAGCTGAGGCAGAGAGAAGTTTCTCTCGGTGAAGAAAGACAAAAAAATCCACTACCTGCTGAAGAGTACCTCTGGCAGGAGAGATACCCCATTGACGACACCAACCACAGAAGACGGCCCATTCCCCCTGGTACAGAGCCACAAAGGATTTACGAAGGTATCCAGACATATCTGTCACTGTGTGGTGAGAAAAACCTCTTGCTCACAAAAAGCTGGATAGTCTCCAGGCATGTCGACAGGCACCTCCTCACACCAATGGCAGCAAGAGGGGAGGAATGCTGCCCCAAGCAACCTTTTCCCTTCTTACCCTTGCCCCCTTTCCTAGGATGGACAGGAGGCTGAAAAGGGTGCGGCTGCACACCTTTCTTAGCAGGGGCAGAAGAAGACTGTTCCTGTGGTGGCCCGAGGAAGCCAGAGACCTCCTGGGACCCGAAGGTTAGGCTACAGTGCCCCACAAAGACCTGGAGGTCTTGGTCACTGCCTGGTGAACAAGCATGTCATTGCTTTTGGTCCTTATCCTGTCCACCACAGCCTCCACCTCTCCTCTAAGGAAGAGGAAAGTGGAACCCAATATTGGTCTGTTCCTGAGTGCCAGTGCCGACTCTGAACCAACAAACCTGGTGACCTGAGAGAGCACAGAGTTTCTTCTCTTGAGCACCAGGTTTGCCCACAGGTTAGCTGTCTGGTGGGCTAGGTAGGAGATGGCCCTACCTCCAGACAACATCAGTCTCCTGAATGTGGATTCCTTTTCAGATGCACAAGATCCTGAAGAGGAAGAAGCAATCTTGGCCACTGCAAGGGACCAGAGATCGATCCAGGAAACCATTTGGAATGCTGCCATGGCAGTCAATTCCATTGCTGCTGCATCCTGCTATGAAAGGGCAACTCCCTCCGTGCAGAGGCAATCCAGCGACAGACCCAGACACAGACGCACCAGGTCTGAGTCAACCTGTTTTGTCGGCAAAAGTCTCTCCAAGGGATTGTAGTATTTCCTCTGGTGAGTGAGAGGCTGAGGAAGTGTCTTGTACAATCAGCTAGACCTAAGTGAGTTCTCCTGCCCAGACATGAGAGTTAACCTGGTCCAAAACCCATTCAGCAAGTCCTGACCATGGCAAGCCATAGAGACCCTGTGTTCCTTCTGTGGGCCCAAAAAAGCCTCAACGGCTGAATATCGGTCCATGGGGAAAGCCATGGTTTCTTCCTTGAGATCATTAAACTGTAGTGTCAAATGGGTGATCTCTGAAAAAGTCCTCTGCAACTCGGGGGTGTCTGAGTCCTGGGGCATAGGGCCCTCAAGCCCTTCCAGGTCATGATCTTCCCAGGCTACTCCCTCTGCTGGAGGGGGATGTTTGCCAGAGACCCCTGGTGATCTCTCCACCACTTGATCATACAACCGGTCCAGCCCAAGGATGGAACCCGGAACGTATGTTTCTATGGCCGGGCTGGGATGGGAATGTGAATGGTCCTGAACCCTAGGCCTGTCTGGCTCTTAGCTCCCAGAAAACCCTGAGGAGGTGGAGGGGACAGGTGAGAGATCCCTAGCACTGTTACTGGACCTATCAGAGGCTAAGGCCCTGGCAGGTGAGTAAGGCCATGTGAGGTCATCAACCTGTGGTGACGATGGCCATACGGGTCGGAAAGAGCCATCTTGTGTGTGGGAACATGAACAGGGGCTGTCCCATGGACGTGCTACAGTCTTCTTAGAAGCTGGAGCCTCTACAGTAGAAGAAGACTGGATGGGGACCTCCTCTTGCCTTTCCCAGGCAAGTGGGCCAGTAGACCAGCATCACCGTTCCGGGACCCTTGCACCATTCTCTTTGGGGAATGGGAAGGAGGTGAGTGAGCGCCTGCCCACTCTCTACTCATTAGCTCTTGCTGGGCCCTGATGGCAGCTAGGCCTGGGTCTGTAGACCGGGGACCCTTACCGGCCTGGGAAGGTGACTTCCCAGGACCGGTGTGCCAGGGGTCCATGGAACCCCAGGTAGTGGTTGCTCCATAGCCTTCCCCGTGGAGGATGGCTGGTTGTCAGAAGCCCTACAGGACTTCTTACAGCTGGGAGAGACAACCTTCTTCCTCCGCTTACTAGCTTAGGAAGAAGGGGAGGAGATGACAGCAGACAATGAAGATGAAGACGAAGATGATGTCGATGGCTTCTGATTCCTCTTCTTTGACTTCTTCAGGTTGTGGCAGGCCTTGGACAGCAGTGTGTGGAGGAGGATGTCACCAAGGTATGAAGATGTAGAGGGTAATGCCTGAGGGCACACTACAAGAGGCATGTGCTGTGTTATCAGCAACGTAGAGGTGGCCCTCGAGCTGGTAGACACCGTAACCGTGGAAGCAGTGACCGTTACAGTGGAAGCGGTTACTAGAAGGCCTTTGGAATCCTTCAAGTGGGAGATCAATCCTTCAACACTCAACTCCTTGGAGGACTAGGGATGGCCATAAATCCCTAAGCCTATCAGTCTCCACAACACCTGCAAGACAATTCCTTTTAAACTTATTTATTTGTTTATCTTTTTAGTTTCCCATTTAATTTTATTACTGCGTCAATAACTTACATGTTGTGACGCCAGTTTTAATAGCCACAAATCAACCAATCTGACTCTTTGCACCAATAACACCTGCTTGAGACTCACTAGACCTCTATTTCAATAAAAACCTGTCCAGTGAGTTTGTTTTGAAACTTTTGTGAAGTGAGATATGGCATTATCATTGATAAGTTGGTGCTACTTTGGCTTTTTATCTACACATCACCTACTCCAAGGTGCTAGTACTAAACATGGCGGAAGCTCCTTGGGACGCCGTGTTTAGTATTAGCCCCTCAGGGATCAAAGTATCATATACACTCATTTCTATATTGTGTGGTCGACAAATTACATGAATAAATGATATCTTTGCACAGCCCTCTTCTTTACATTTACCATACAGTGCTTAGTACTAGCACCTCAGAGTAGGTGACATATAGATAACAAGCCAAATTAGCACTGATAAGTTTATGATGGAATTTGGTACACTGAACTTTGTAAGTTTCCTAATTTAGTATCCTACACATTTCCTTGATTAATGGACAAGGAAAATCTTCCCTTCTCTCCTCCTGTGAAAATATTTTCTCAGCTGCCTTCTGTTGCTGCTCCCCCTGAAGGTTTTGGAGTTTTTCTATGATGAGCTCAATGCTGTGGTCCTCCTCCAACATCACACCACTGAATCCTTGCACTTACCCAGAGACACAATATCATTGAGAGCAACCTTAGCTCCAATGCCATCTAAGTCTGTCTGGTACAGAGTCTGGCCACAGTTTCCTACAAGGCTGAGTTCATGGTATTGTGAAACACTTTCCCCTGGCTTCCTGCATGAGACTATATTTATGGAACTCTGTGGGAGGTAACTCTTCAAGGTCACTTTGAAGCGGCTTTGAAACACCGCTTTGGTTTAGTTTCTTAAAAGTTTCAAATGCTCTGTTGGTTCATGGGCTGGATGAAATGAATAGCGTTAGGGGCAAGAAATTCAACATAGTGAAACTGTATTCCTCCACTAACTCTGCCTTCAGTTATGAAGGGTGAGCAGAAGCATTATCTATAATAGGGAGGGCCTTGAGTGGTAATTTGTTTTCCTTTGCAATTGGGTCTGCCCAAGCTTTACTATAATCCCCACACAACATATAATGTAATTTTTACAACATTATCTTTCTTTAAAAACTTCAGGTTTTCAGAAAGGTACGCAAGCAAAGCCTTGAAGTTTAAAGTCCCACTGTCCTTCATTGGCATCTTGGTGATGGCTTCTACTCCTGAGTGATGTAGGTCCTCTTAGGTATTTTCTTCCAAAAGAGGTCTGTGTCATTGTATTTGAACACTTGTTGGATAATAACACCCTGTCTCTGCATAGTTCTTAAATTCATAAACAAATATATCTACAGCATCCTTGTTAGAACTGGCAGCCTCTCCATGGTCAAACTATCCCAATTGCCTCTTGCTTCAACGACAGGGGTGAAGGATGCATCTTATTATATAAGTTCCGAACTGCAGATACAGGTTCCAAAAACTGTGGTTGGTTGCTTGAACACCGATGATATGTTAGACAACCGAGATTTTTCTTCAAGTAATATGCTCAAGAAACAAAACATTCGAGATGGGAGGCATTAGAGAACTAGGGTTCCACTATATATATATATATATATATATATATATATATATATATATATATATATATATATAATAAGAAGGCACTAAAGCAGACATGGTTTTTCTTTATTCATCACGGCCTAAAAATACAAAGTAAAATATACAAATACAGCAAGAAATTATGTATGTACAATGTACAAATAAATTATGACCATAAAATCTAAAATAAATTGATAAAAGAGAAAGGCCTAGAGTGTTTCAACTAACAGACCTCATTCCTCGAAGTTCATTTGCTGTATAAAAAAAAAGGCAGTGTGTGGTTTAGGCTATACTGTATACAGGGGCGTGGACGAGGAATAATTGTTCAAAGAAGGAACAAGCTTCTTGATCGCTAACGATTCAAGAATAGGGAGGTGGTTTGGTGGTGTTCTTGTTGGCTGGTTAGTATGATTTTAAAATCATTTAATTTATTTATTTTACATTTGCATTGTTTTATATGATTTCTGATATTTGATGTTTCAGGATTGGACAACTTGCACCCAGTAAGAAAACTAACGCCAATATGTGAGTCACATCTGACTTAAGCAGTTGGCGCGTGTTTCCCACATATATCTGACAATGGCATTGGCAGCAAGTAAATAAATAAACAACACCGGACTGCATTAAAGCGGGCATTTTTCTTTGTGACGAAACATACCACCAATAGTTCTTGGGTTCTTAGCTTCACGTCAACTACATGAAAATAATTCGTTAAAATCCTTTTTAGATTGGGTAGGATAGAGGTGTCATGTGTGAATGGAAAACTTATATAGTATGTTAATTTACGTGCCAAGTGTGTGGCAGCAGGAGGGTGAAAGGACTTATCCAATGTTTTCTTAACATTTTTTAAAACTAAATTGGATGGATAGCAGTTGCATTTAAAGTAATCATAGAGAAAACCTATTTCCTTGTGAAAAAGATTCCACTCAGATGCAACTGTGGGGGAGAGTGGACAGAGAATTCAATTTAAAATTATAAAAGCACGAACTGTAAAAATTCTGTCCAAGACCTGGAAAGGTTTTCTTGCAAAACACACCAGTATGAAATCTATTGTCATCACGGATGACGATGGTGTCTAAAAAGATAATTGGTTGTTATTTTCTAATTCATAAGTAAATTTAATGTTGTTATGCAGTGAATTAGCATACTGTAAAAGCTGGTCACAGTGGTGACGGTCTTTGAAAACGACAAAAGTGTCGTCAACATACGGCGATAAAATAAAGGCTTAAACACAGAGGGACAGCTGTCCAGCAGCTCTCTCTCGAATTTGTGCATGAAAATATCAGCAAAAATGCAGTTAAATGGATTGCCCATTCCTACACCTTCCACCTGCATGGAAACTTCGTTGTTAAACACAAAGGCCGTGTCCCGCACCGCCAACTCTAACAGCTCTTTAAAATCTAAGCGGTTAAAACCATGGTACACATTGTCCTGATCATTAAAAATAGTATCCAAAACATAATTGTTTCCTCCACTGGTATTGTCGGGAAAAAAACTGGATCCGTTTTTTCTCGAAAATCCTTCACAACGTTCAGGATAAGTGAGGGGGAGTGGTAAGCAGGCGGCTGAGTTCGTGGTTCACTTTTTTTCTGTAAATATGTCTGATTATTATTTGTGTCCGGCGAACTGCCTGTGTTGTCTGTGTCGGGAATGTTGGAGAGGCTCCTTTTTATACAATTCGAGTACCTCTTTTAGTAAAATAACCCATGTATAAATTTTGAAAGGGAATCGAGATGACGACGAAGCATGCAGAAAGGCGATATGCGTCTGTCTCGAGGGTATCGCTTTCAGCAGCCAAATCGTTCATTTTAAAGTCAAGAGCCGGTTCATTTAGTATGCTAAATTAACCTCTTCGCATTTTTGCCATCCGAGGCCTGATATATTTGATATTCACTTAAAGTGTAGCCTGATTGTACAGAAATAAGTTTTGTGCAAAATTGTAGCTTCTAGAGGCATGTTATTTTTTTAGTTTTAGGGGGTTTTGTATAGCTTTCAGTATTCTCTTGTACCCACCGCGTGGTCCTTGTGTGTTAATGTATGTTAAATTTAATTAGTCTATTTTTTTTAAATAAATTGTAAAACCCTGCTTGATCTTGCTGGACCTTCGCTTCCATGTTTACTGGTAGAGCCCTTCAGGCCTGATCATCCCAGTCCCGTGCCATCAGGGACTTAGAACCTTCCCAGTCGTGTGGGTAAAATTCGCGACAGGTATATTAGTGAATAGTGATTCTATATCAAAACTGGCCATGATCAGATCGGAATCTTGACATAAAATATTACTTTTAAATTCTAAGAAACTGTTAATAGTAAATTCATTTTTGAATTTGAAAGAGTTTTCCAAGAGAGAGGAACTATGTGTTGTGCAATTTTGTAGTTTGGTGTAGTATATGAAGAAAGGATTGGCCTTATAGGTACGTTCTCTTCACGTATTTCGGGAAGGCCGTACATGATACCATAAGATGATCCAGTGGCGAAAACCTCATCATAAGTAGTTTGAGTAGTAGCCTACTTGTTTGTTTTAAGATCTTGGAATATGGTTAATTTTGTCCTCTTCCTTAAAAATAAGTTTAAAGTCTTTGTTGCCAGTTTTATGAAATTCAGAATCATCAGTACGTATATTTTGCATTTTTTTGGATATTAACTTTATTTAAAATAAAAGCATCATTACCTTTATCTGGTTTGAAAAATATTAAGTTATTGTTTTTACTCAATTTCTGAAGAGCGTTTAGATAATCTTTATTAAAGAAAGGAGCCCATCTAAACACTATTCAGAAATTGAGTAAAAACAATAACTTAATACTTTCCAAACCAGATAAAGGTAATGGTACAGTTATTTTAAATAAAGTTTACTACATCCAAAAAATGCAACCCGTTGACCGCTAATCTACTGATTATTCACTTTTAAACTGAACTTGCTTAGGTCATAGACCTCAGCTGATTGGTTTCTTATAATTGAAAAACAAACCAATAACGGTCTTCGATGTATGGCATTCATTTGAATTGCTCATGCCAAAGCCCAATGATCATATGGCATTCGACGAATCAGCAGTATTTGTTCGTTACTCTCTGATCACAAATGCATACAAACAACTAGCAGATTTTCCTTGTCTCAAACATGAATTTATATATAAACTAGTTCATGTATGTTCCAGCATAACTCTGAAATGCATTGAGCAATTTCAACCAAGCTTGGTATACATATGACTTACTATCTGGAAATGAATACTGTGGGGGTAAGACATCACTGGCACCAAAGGGGGTGGAGGTGGGAAGGGGATGACTTGTAAAAGTAACTGAAAACGACAGATATTAGTGTCTAATCCATACTTTTCGAGGTTGCTGAGATGAATAGTGACACTCCTGATGTCCAAGTCCAAGTTCAGCCCTGATAGTAAGGGGGGGGGGGTGTTTGAGAAGGGTGAAAAATAAAATTTAAAAAATTACAGATATTACTGTCTAATCCATAGTTTTTGAGGCTGCTGAGATAAATAGTGACACTCCCAATGCCCTTCAAGTCCAAGTTCAGCCCCGATAGGAAGGGGGGGGGGAATTAAAATGTAAAAAATGACAGATATTAGTGTCTAATCCACAGTTTTCAAGGTCGCTGAGATGAATAGTGACACTCCCGATGCCCTTCAAGTCCAAGTTCAGTTCAGCCCCGATAGGAATGGCGGGGTGAGAATGGGTGAAATATAAAATGTCAAAAATGCTGGGCAATGTAACTGAAGCAACTATGTTAATAGGAAAGGGAGAGAGTGAGAGGGAGAGAAAGTAGAGCAGATGTTAGGGAGGAGAGAGAGAGAGAGAGTAGAGGGGGTGTTAGGGAGGAGAAAGAGGAAAGAGAGACAGGGAGAGAGTGAGCAGAGGGGGTGTTAGGGAGGAGAAAGAAGAAAGAGAGACAGGGAGAGAGAGAGAGAGTTTATCGGTTGTCATCCAGAGTTTTCCTGGCAGCGCAGGGTTGGTCAGCTAGTATATATATGCCTATATATATATATATATATATATATATATATATATATATATATATATATATATATATATATATATATATATATATATATATATATATATATATATATATATATATATATATATATATAGTGATAGTTATGTTAACCCATACCAGTGATCATAACCTAGCATAAATTTATTTTTGTATTTAAAAAAAATTTGGGGGGCATTACGGAAACACAGCTGCTGTTATTCAAATTTCGTGAAAGAAGGAGTGACACACAAAAGAAGTTTCATCTTGATTTTCCTTTCAGGAAAAAGTCTGGTCTGAATACGAGGTTGCATGTGCCCAATCTCCGAGGTGCCTGGAGCTGAGAGGTGTCCACCACACGCGCTGTGTGCGGCAGTGTGTTTCGCCTTCCTGTTACCTTGATATTTATACACAAGATGAGGTGAGAGAAATTATATATCTGTCTTCTCCTTTCTATCTTCTTGCATTTAATGTTTTGTTTGTCAAGGAAATGAAAGAGATGATTTCCTCAAGGCATTTTTTTTTTCAAGAAAATAATGGGAAATGAGTCTTAAGAAGCTGACGATATATCAGTGATCTAGAATTTCATAAAATATTCATCTTGCATGCGGGTTACTGGAGATAATTCTATATTTCCATTTTCTTGTTTACGAATTAAAGGTTACTCAAAATTTTTCTTTCTAGTTATTTACAATTATGCATTTCACCTGGCTGCAATATTTGCCATATAGCTGATATACTGACGTCAGGATTCTCTGAATACAGTGCGGTATTAGGAAATGAGTTGAAAAGGGCTACTGGACACATTTAAATAACCCTTTCACCTGTCCTACGGGTAACAGTGAGGCAATAAACTTAAGACCGAGTAAAAGGATATGGATACCAGTGAGAAAAAAATGTGCCGAAGTTTCTTTGGCGCAATCGAGTTTTCTGCAAAGTGTCTAATGCTGTATGAGCCGTGGCCCATGAAGCTTTCAGCCACGGCCCGGCGGTGGCCTGTTTACAGCGTTGCCAGACGCACGATTATGGCTAAATTTAACCTTAAATAAAATAAAAAACTACTGGGGCTAGAGGGCTGCCATTTGGCATGTTTGATGAATGGAGGGTGGATGATCAACATACCAATTTGCAGCCCTCTAGCCTCAGTAGTTTTTAAGATCTGAGGGCGGACAGATAAAGTGCGGATGGACAGACAAAGCCGTCACAATAGTTTTCTTTTACAGAAGACTAAACTGACGTCTTCCAACTAGCATTCATTGTCCAATATCCTCTTGCAGGAAATGAGTTTACAGACTTTATTTCATGTTACAGAAATTTTCAAAAAATCTTTGTAATTTCTATAGACATGCAATATTTCATCAGTAATGTAAAAATTTGTCAACCACAGATTCCCCAATATTTTCTGTTTTATATTATAAAATATTTTACTTGTATGCAAAATTTTGTATACCATGATTTGTACATTATTAATGCCTAAAAACTTTCAATATACATCTTGGATGATCAAATTTTTTGCACTGCTGAAAAAAAGCATTCTAAATTTGCAGTCTATTAATGCCTGAGGCAATGATTATAAAGTATCACAATATGCATGAACCTCTGTGATATAGGACCGTTCCCTGGTATACTCAGGTTTATGCATAAAATCAATGCACAATGGTACTGGCTTAAGGGAATGAGCAAATACATTAACAATTAAAAAAAATATATATAAAAACCTGACACCTGACCTGAGACAGCTAAAATTATATACAAATTATAAAACCTTAAGACAAAACCTCACACAGTATATAAACATACATAAGCATTCCCTTGACCCTTCATATAATTATAGATGCACTTGCAGACAGTCAGGTAATTTGAGTCCATGACACAATCCCACATACATAACGTACGCAGCCTCACACAAGAAGGAGATGGTACTTCGCACAAGGTGAAAACATATAATTAAATCCTGCAGATTCTTGCGGATCACTGGAATACTCCTAAACCTGTACTTGCAATAAATTATTACTAGAAACATTCCCACGCTAAATCAGCAGCGCATTAAGTATAGGCTACTGTGTGTGTGTACTAAACACCCGAAAAACATAAACACAGTAAAGACTGGATTTATCAATAAAGTCTCTCTGCTCCATCCTGCACTCCATGGCACTTCCTATTCATACAAAATCCTTAGGGCTTTCAATGCTTAACACTCAAAGTGACTCGCAGATGTGGTGAATCCCACCGTCCATTCCGCAAGGCACAGAAGACCCCTCAGTTACATAGACAACCACTTTGCATCAAACTCTTTCTGGCCGTATTCATTTTCAACTCCGCTTACAAAGCGTAGCCTACGAACAACTCCCCAGATGCAGTACTGTATTAACATAGTAAATTAATAAGTTCTTATGGTTACTTCATTGCCGGTATATGACAGCGCCCGTATGGCACAGCCAAGCTTTGCAAGATATTGTTGTCTCTGTGAAATGAGGAACGATAAATCATTAAAGTGGCTCTTTCATCATCCCATATTTTCATTCCTGGCCTTATTTGTGATACAATTGTGGTAGGACACGTTACAATATTAAAATTTTTTTTTGTGCTGTATCTATGTGATATATCTCTAAATCAGTTTTGAATGCTCAATAAAGAAGAAGCGCCCGCTTCACGTTTGTAAACATTGACCGGTGTCTCACTTAACGCATCCTTTTATGACATCGCTTTAATTAAGTATTATCACAGGGCAGCCTCGTCTTCTTTCATATGTCATATTTTCCCTTTACTGGGCTGAACTGACAGATTCTCTCCGCTCCCTTTTGCGTTATGTGGTTTCAGCCTGAATGCCCATTTGATCCAGGACCTCCTCTATGCACATTCTCTGTGAGATTCTGAGCCTTCTCGTTTCGCTATCCTACAATTTCCAGTTCTACCGCACCTGCGACTGAGTGTTCCTCTTCCTTTTCATCACAGTCCCAAACAAGTAAACTTTCGTTATGTCAAGCCTTTTGTCTAGCATTTAAACACTACATACCTCAGCCGTTTCCTCATTTGTAAATTTGATCTTACCAATGCACCTCAGCCATGAACGTAAGCTTTCTATAGTTCTCCCTTTTCTTCGTAAATACTCGCGTCAGTCCTGTATTCAGCAATATGTGCCTCATACATTACATCCTTCAGTTAATTTTGCTCTGTTGACAAATGGAATTCTCTTGTTTATAATTATTCTTCATCTAGTTTTGCTGCTCTTTTGTGAAGAGCCCCTTCACATTAAAGTAGGTCACCAAGCTGACAGGCAGACATGTTTCAACTCCTCCAATGTAAAATAGAAATTACTAAATACTGTGAAAAAATAATATTTCTTATTTTATGGTTTCTTATTTAACCATTTCACAAAAATAATATAAGTGAATTACTGTAAAATACGTGGATAAATTAAATTACAAAGAACATGATTTGTTTCGGGTTAACACAACCACACAGGGTTTAAAGAATAAAGTTACTCTGAATTTAAAAGTTTTCACTCTCTCCAAATATGGTTTAGCAAGTCAAGGGTTTTGTGGGCACTTAATTCACTGGTAAATCAAATATCCTTTATTTCATTCGCAGCTTGAAGAAGGTGAGATTGATGTGCGACTGGCCTCCTTCAAAGGATGTTTCCTACAACGTCTGGCCAGACAACGACGTCCCTGAGGCTACCCACAGACCAACTTAGCCCATCCCAGGTCCAATACTGTAAAAATGAGTCTAACACCAGACCCACTTGCACAATTCTGGGCGCGGCTATTCATCCGGGACCTCGAGGACGTGGCTCTCATGGTCTATCCCTGGCCAAGGATTCCTATCACTCGATTTTGAAGAAAACCAGTTTTTAGATACCTGCTATTTTCCTACTTACTCCTGAACCTCCACAAATGATAACTCTTGGTGCAAATAATTATACTTTTAGAATTAAGCTTTGTGGAACTCAAGCAAGCTGACTGTTCCACCTTTATTTTCTCTGGACCTTTTCGCCTCTCATTTCTTAAATTATCTTTATTACATTGATTTAGTAGTATTTACAAATGAAATTATTCAGCGGAGATACGTCAGATTTCAAGCCCTTCCATGGAATTCTACAGACATTCACATTTGTGTTACGAAATATAAGGAGCCGCCATTTACATAGCTTTTAACGAAGCGGAAAAGTAGCTTTCATTTTCAACCATTATCATTACGACTGTCCTTAAGGTTTTATCCAGTATTTGTAAAATGAAATATTTGTATTTTATGAAGAACTAAATACATATACCTATATCTGTTCGACAGCTCATTTCAGCAGCTGGTCAGTTTATAGAAAAAACTGTTTCAGCAGTTGATCAGTTTATAGAAAAAACTGAATTGTCGACATTGTTAGATATTGTAAGGGGATTTAATGATGAGGCAAAAGGAATAGCCGCAGTTACGAAAAGACGTCTGGATAATTTTTCATTCCATGAAAAGCAGTATGACTGTATCTCGTGAATAATTTCTTATACTTATTCATTAATTAGGTTAGGATAGAGATATAGTTATGTATAAAAAGAGATCACTCAAATTAGAGTTAAATCATTCTGCACGAATCGAAATATGGTCCATTCACGGATCGGAATAGTTTAATTGCACTCTTTAAACGAGTAGTCAACGAAAAATATTAAAATCAGCTTGGTCAGATGTGTTTGCATCTGCTTCATTGTTTATTTGGAATGTTAATGATACTTTGAATGCAATTACCTCCAGCATGGTTGCTTGCTTTCCAGTCTAGGCTTATTATTATTTATTTACACAGACCAGTGAGTTATGACTCGACTCTCCCAGGACTGGGCTTTGCCAAAGGAAGCTCTTCTGTAATTAACTGGGCTGGCATTCTTTCTAAGAGGCATCCCTTATGCAACAGAATCTTCCAAAATGCTTTTTATGCTCTTAACTTATTAACCTATTTGACAACATTCATCAATCAGGATAAAGTACAAAAACTTATCCAATGCAGATAATATACAAGGTAGCGTTCAAGTTCAAGACCTTATGTAGGTTTGATCTATTGCCTGACAGCCTGAGGCGCTTAGCTGTAAGGAGAATATTACATGAGTTGTCCTGATGACCTATGCTGCAGGTTCCACATAAACAAGCAAACTCAAGGTAAAACAACTCGCTGTAATAACTACTTAAGAATCTACATTTATTGCTGGGAGACTCGGTTAACCCATGAATCCAATATTAACTACTCTGACAGAACGAGGTTTAATTTTCTCTTGAACTACTAAGGCTCGTGGTTTCATAGCAAAACAACTCAGTGTCCCAGCCTCTGAAAACCCTGATTCATTATGGCATTAATTCTTAATAGATAGCATTCTAATTTATTCAGGTACACTAGGCATGTAAGTTACACTTTTCCTGACACACTTTCCACTAATACTGCTAAATACTGACATGATCAGCTTATATGTTAAAACTGGAAGACACTGGAAAGAACCCATTTGTGTTGCATCCGGAATATTAATAATGCCAGCCGCATACTATTTGTGTATTAAGCACAGAAACTGAAACAGGTTCTGATGCAAGCAGTTATACCTCAAGGACTACTGTCATATGAGCCATTTTGCAGAAAATAGCCATGCTGGATTTCATTTGCATTTTGCACAAAACAGCCATGCTGGATTTCATTTGCATTTTGTCTGTCATTTGACCTCATTTAAACGGTTATGTTTATTTCGGTGTCTATACAGCTTCTTCCATTGAATGTGCCTCTAGATGGAATGGCGCTCTGCAAGTAGTTTGGTAGCACAGTGACTATTTAGTGCTCTTTCCTATACAGAAAATGTTGTAGTATATGTTTCCTTTTTACTTACTGTTTGGATGGTTGTAGGGTGCTGACGCTGCAAATTTGTTAATAATGAATTAAGTGGAGTAGTAATTAGGATTTTGCACACTTCTTCCAATTTTATATGTGTTCTTAAAAAACATGAATTTTCGTGCCAAAAAATCAGTGGTCATATAAAAACAAAACACCAACATTTATAAACAAGCGTGCGCGCGTACACACACACACACACATATATAATATATATATATATATATACATACTATAAATATATAAATTCAGGAGCTCCTTTCCAGTCGTAAATTTACATAACTGTGAGCTTCGACTCTAACTAGAGCCAAAAATTGCTTCAGGAACAAGTGAAAAAATGTAAAAATTTTCACTGGCATGTTTCCACATTATCTCAGAAAAAAGTAGAAAAAAAATCGTGAAACACAAAAGTTACCTTTATCATAATCGAACGTATATGGTAGAGTAATAAGGTCATCAGGTAAATCAGGAAATCAGTGATTCACAATGTCATGAGTGTAATGCAATTTACTGGATTTCTTGTCTATAAATACACATACACTGTATATGAACGTATTTATTTTGTGGGTATAGGACCAATATTAAACCACACACAAGACCCCAAAGCAAACACTTGTAATACTGTACTGTAAAACAGCATTTGGCTGCATATTTGATACATGTAATTTTTTAAAATACAACATTATTTTTTTTCATGCAAGCTCATTACTATAATTAGACCTACTTTGTGTTCAGAAAATTTCATAATAATTTTATTCCAGACCTAAAGAAAACTGTCTGGTGGTCAGCAGCAGTTGGCATGAATCTCCCGGATCCTTGAGTTCCCAGCAAGTCAGAGTCTCAATCTTTTCATGATATGCATGAAAAAACCTGAATTCGATAAGCATATGCACAGCAAAGCCAGTATCAACTTATACCCCTCTTGATGTCTCAGTAGTCAAAGAGTCATTGTACGCTATTGCTTCTCAACCAGGCGGCAGTTTAAATACCATTGGTGCCGAGCACTAATTATCCTTGAGCCTAAGTGGTTTCCGAGGTATAGTGCACTGGATATTAAATGACAACTGTAGCTTAATATCTGAGAAATTAAAAAATTTCACGGAGTATATGACAAAAATTCATAATTGGCCAAATGTTGCAAACTTACCAGTCAGCTGTCATGGTGGAGGTTGGTTGACATCGATTCTAGGTACAAAAACCTGAATTCGACAAGCATATGTAGAGCAGAGTCGACATCAACTTATACTTCTCTCGATTCCTCAGCGATCAAAGTCACTGTATTTCTCTGATCCCCATCCACACATTGGTTTGAATCTCACTGGTGCCGAAGCACTTATCAATTATAATTCCCCTGTGTGTTAGTTATTCACAAGGTATAGTGAATTAGATACAAAATAACATTTGTGGCTTAATATTTGTGAAAACCATGAGAGAGACCTTGCTGCAGTCCTTGGTTCCTCTTTGTCAGGGCATTCATAGAGGGGGACAAAGAAAGAAAGGACACTGCAGCCTGATCTGGCTACGTAACCTGAAGTTGTGTTCCCACCACTAGGTCAACTGCTGGGGACAGATCTACGAATTGCACTCCTTGGCAAGGTCTTCTATGTAGAGTGCATGAAGTTCACTACCTCAAAAGTGGAGAAATTAGAGGAACCCCATCCTCAGGATAAGGGCCAATAAGAATTCTGAATCAAGGTTTGTGGGGAGGTACAGCTAAGCTTTTTGGTACAAATGAAAGTTACTAACTAGGGGTCTAATCATTGTCTGCTGAGCCTACTCAAAGATTGCCCCAACCTTTCAAACTCTAAATTTTGAGCTCAATGGCTTTAAACATAAAAGAGAAGTCTAAAATCTATAATTTTGCATGGATTGAGAAAGCAATGCTGCCTTTGCTGAAAAACCTCCACTTTCAGTCTTAGGTGGAAAACCTTAAAGCAAGAAGAACTACATCACCAGGATCCCATGGAATCAGTAATGATGAGGTTGATGTGGGCATTTCTTCATCTAGGAGTCTACTAGGGATTATTCACCAACTAAGAACACAACTGACAAAAACCATTCTTATTTTATGGGAAAGTTGAAGCTTCATACATTACATGAAAGTTCACATCAATTCACCATGGGAAAATTCACCATGAGGAAAATTCACTGCGCAATATTTCATTTGCTAAAGATTTGATGAAATAAGGAATTTTTTTTAAAGAATTTATCTACACATACAGAGTGAAAGCATGGAGAATTTAGCACTTAAATTGTGTGCTATCTACAAGTATAGCCAATTCAGTAACTGATATTATGTGCTAATCCTGTCAAAAAGTCATTGATGCAATTATCCTCACTTTACTTTGAAACATGTATACTTGCAAGCCAGTTGTGTTGGGGTGCATGTCTAAAGACACCAATGCCTCACAAATATACAAGCAAGAGGAGGCATACCTCTTGATCTACCTCAGAGAATCTGAACTTTTCTGGTGTTGAGGGACAGAAACACCATCAAAGGACAAGGAAAGTGAAAAAGGTAACAGGAAATTTGACCTCTTCTAGGACAGTTCATTTTCTGTCTCAACATTTTGAAATGTGGTATTCCAGGTGTGGGTCTCACATCAGCATTGATCTGATCCTGGCACCACTCAAAATCAAAACAGTTCCAGTTTGCTAATGTGGCACTGATAGAAACATCTGTCTGTTGCAAGTCGAGTGTCTCTAGCATCTGCTGAAATGGCTTCTATTGTGAAACATGACTGGTGTCATGGACTCTATACTTGACAAGTGCTTGCCTTACCTGTAACTCTTGTCACTGGTGCAGGAGTTTTTAGGAGTGTCCCCTTCGCAGTTCCCATCAATAGAGTGGCCCCTGCCATAAGCCTGATCCTTGATGCAAAAGTTTGTATGTCAACTTTCACAGTCCCTTTCAATATCACAGCCTTTGCTGTGAGCTTGATTTTCAAAGCAAGAATTAATTTCTGTTAAAGCACTGTTGGTAACATAACACTGCCATGGGGTTGATCCATGTGTATGGCTCTAGGTGGGAAAGCTTTACTCAGGGGTCTTTCAGCGTGGCTTTTGATCTAAATTCCGTCCTGTCAGTTACTGTGTCAAAATATTTGGCTCTCATATGGCTGGATAGAAATGAAGTTGTCCCTGACCTTTACTGCTCCTCCTGTCTTTGGCACTGACGTCAATACAACTTTGGTCCCGGTATCAGTTTAAAGAAGGACTCTTGATTGTGAGGGAGCTAGTAAGCAAGCCATAGCAATGGGTAGTACAGAAAATACCTTGGATGAAATTACAGAATACATGAGATTCCACAGTGCCAAAGGGCAGCATGACACAAGGTTAAGTAAGGCAGCATGCAGGAATGCAGTTTCCATCACCGCACCAAGTATAAATTTAGCTGCATCATACCCTAGATGTGAACACTGGTAATAACAAGTACAAATATCCTGGTAGTAGTGGCAGTTCCTCCTTCAAGAATGTCACTGGAACCTACTGCAAAGGTAACAGACCCACTGGGCAGGTGACCAATTCGGTAGGTAGGTCAGGTGAGAAGGGCAAATCAAACTTACCCTGACAACTAATAAGAACAAAACTTAATGTTTATAACAGGAATCTTTGAAACTTCCTACATTAATAACTTTTACTGGAGTAGCCGGTAAAAAAACTGGTGGGAAACAAACTGGAACTTTCACCAACTAGATACTGTTAGAAAATGTGTTTCAGAAAATATTCAAGAAATTACTGCTTAAAATATGACACACCTCTCAAATATACATCTTACATGGCATTCCAAGCCACACAATACACATTGGCCATGGCACCTCTAGGAAGAACATAGCAAAGATGTGGATGTATAAAATATAACAATTTACAAAACAGTAGTATTAAAATATGATAATTTCAAGTATTTATTTTCATTTTGTGTAAGGCATTTGATATGAAAACATTGAAAGCTCTCGCAACGAACTCATTTCTAAACAATACAACTGAGAACATTTATTACTCAAGATGGCTAGTCATAAAATATAAAGGCAGACTATAGTCCATAACATAAACAAAGACAGAAAAAGAAGACACTCCTGCAATTATGCAGATACATATGCTTAATTCTGAAACATATCATACAGTATAGCCTATTGTACAGACGTAATGATAGCAGAGAGGCATACAAAACTAACTCAGGTCAGTACCACTTACCAACATCAAGTAGATGCAAAAAAACACTGGAGAACAGGAATGCTTTATGCCAGCTGCAAGAAAGCAGCGTTTTCCTCTCAAGTCAACTAAAAAGGCTATGTACAAAGCTTCCTTTTTGTTAAGCACCATCAAAGATGGGAGTAAAAAGGTGAAGAAACCCTACAGTTAGAGATGACAGACTTCACATGGAATTTCACCAAAATCTTTTTCATATGCCAACAAAAGAAAGAAATGAGCTTAAAAGGAATAAAAGCCCCCTTGATTAACGAAAAGATAAAATATGCGAGTATTAATTCATTCTGGCAAAATGATCAGCCAAACTATCAAAAAAAAAAAAAAAAAAAAAAATGGGAGGGGCTGCTACCTACAAGCTGAACACACGAAAAGGGTATTTATTTGATGGGAACCGGATCTTTCAGAGGCATGCACAGTGCTGTCAACTAGGCTACAAATTTCTTTAGATCAGGAATGAAGTAGCTAGGAAGTTTACTGACCATGAATTTGGGCTAATTACAGATGATGCGTTTGTGTGAACATATTTTTCCCACTTTGATGGTAGACTTTATTTTGATGAACATACTGTGTGTATAAAACTGTTATGTAGAAAGTTCTGCATTGTAAGATTTTATATGGAAATAGTTGTTGAACAGTTAATGAAAATACATTTTATAACTATGACAAAATTGTTTTAAAACTTTTTATAGTAGGCTTTAAATATCCAGTTCCATCACACCGTGCCTGTAATTCCTAGAGTCCAGCGATCACATTTCTTCTCAAATGAAGAGTAAAAATTATACAAGGTAAGGTCCGAACGCTGGACGACTAGGAGGAAAGACACCAATGGGAAAAACTGAAAAGTTGAAAGAAAACAACAGGTGGGATAAGTCCCTGTCTACAAATTCAAAGCTAACAAACTTATCATCATAAGCTTAAAAGTTGTATACAGTTGCTTTTCTACAAATTATCACTTTGGTGCAAAGTGATAATGGACTAAGACTTCACAAAAATGACCTTCTTTCAAAAGGTAAGGCATTTTCCTCATGTGATGAATGAACATCCTAAATTTCTCACTCCCCTTAAACAGTTATTTGTTTCATCACCAAACCAAAACCTTAGTCCTTTGAGATTCCAGTGACATCAAGCAAATTTTATCCCCTTCAATTTTTGATGATGTTATTCAGAAAAATGAAAATCATAGAAACTTTGATGTTGGGTAGCACTGGGACAGTGTCTGGAGTGTTGGTAGGTGGCTTAATTCCATCTCGCCCAAAAGTAGAGCCAGGCCAGTCCAAAGAGAATCAGGCACTATCCTACTTACGAACATTCGAGTTAAGAACATTCAGAGATGCCAGCAAACATGATCGTAAATCAAAATTGTGTTTGAAGTGCTTCCCTTTGCCACCCGTAAGTTCAAATTTTGTTCTGCGTGCACTTTATTTGGGTTTTATGTATCATTTGTTTCAATAAAGTACTGTACTCTATAAAATACAGTACTGTGTGTGCAGTGTATAGTATTGTATTGACTTTATACCATACTGTACTTAAATAGGTGGGAAGACCAACTTACAAACAATTCAAGATACGAACAGCGGAACGTAACTCATTCGTATGTAGGGTAGTGCCTGCATCACTAAACTAGTTTGAAATTGAGAATCATAAAATTTTTACCTACTTTACACAAGTTCCTATAGGTGATAAAAGGCATCAATATCAATACTATAAACAGTTCGTCTTTGGAAAAGAAACTGGCTGTACTTTCTAATGGTGTAAAAAGAATTTATAAAATGTTATTGCATTTCCTTAAAAAATATGCATCTCCAAAAAGTACACAATTTTTTCCACAGCTAATTTCAAAGTATCATTTTGGGTTTACAATTTTATTGGTTTTTGCTACAGACAGGTTCTGGACACTTCCCCTCCACTCCCTAAAATCAACCCAAAGCCTACTTCATGCATCGCCCAGGTAGGCTGGCACATGCATTACAGCCCCTTTAAGCCAGATTAACTGAATCACTCCTTGTATCTGCCAACTGGTCAACAGGCCCCAGGAATTACAAGATGACATTTAACCTTTCCATGCTTTCTTTGTTTCAAGTATAACTCATACTGCACTACCAGAATAAAATCAAAACCAATAAAAAACATCTGTATGTTCATAAAAGCAAGTTGTGTTTTAAGTTATTGATTAGGGTTGTAAGGTGTGTCTAGATGAGGGGGAAGATTCAAAAGGAATGTGTGAGAAAAGAATTGCTCTCTTTTATAAAGTTAGGGTAATAGATATGTAAAAATTATCAGGGGTTACCATTGTTCAGTAAACCTGAGAAGGCGTGTGGCAGGGCTCTGATTGTTAAAATAGGACAGAGAACAGTAGGCATAATAGAAGAGCAAAGTCCATTTAGACAAGGAAGAGGGCAATTTCGTCTGGTTTTTGTTATCAAGTAGTTATGTGAGAAGTTTGAAAATAAAAAAGGCTATTTGTGATATACATGGACCCAGAAAAGCTAATGATAGAAATAACAGACGGGCAATGTAGTGGACGTTGAAAGTGTTTGGTCTAGAAGATAGATTATAAATATTTATGATAAAAGTCACGACTCATTTTTCATGACACTGCTTTTTCACCTAAGGAAGCTGACTTCCTTATCACCCCATTCATAAAAATATTGAACCGCAATGGATGAATAACACAATTCCTTATCAGACCTAAGTCATTCACTCTCTGGTCTGATAAGGTGTTGAGTTATTTTTCCATTGCAGTTCACTATTTTTATGAATGGGATGATAAAAGAAGTCAGACAATTTAGGTGCAAACGTTGTGTGATAAGAAAATGCCTGTGACTCGAGTGCTGAATGATTGTTATATACAGGTGTTACAACTTCGACTGTAACAGTTTGAAGGTGCTTGTAAGGGGAGAAAGCTCCGAGTAACGAGCAAAAGTAAGGTTATGAGGGTAAATGGAAACCAAGAAGATGGAGCAAATGTTAATATGAATGACGACAGAATGAAATGAGTTGATTTGATAAATTTTTGGGAGTAAATGGCGAATAGTGTGGCAAGAAATAATGAGCAGGAAGACAAGTACTGCTGGTTTATTGATGAAGCGACCCACTTATAAAGAGGCGTGCGGACGTCTGCGTATACGCAGAGACTGCGGGTACAAAAATTTACAGGTGACCTGAGGTCAAACTATTTCTCTACACAAAACGGGACAGGTACAGTCAGTTTCACGCGAGCTGAGACGAATTACCACCGATGGAGAAATTTGGTAACTCTCTGAAGTAGTAGCAGTTCCTGGATATGCAGTTTATGAATCCTTGCGCATAGACGTTTTGTAAGGAAGCCGCTGATTGGTAAACTCTTCTCTGATTTCTACATATTAGTTTCGCTGATTTTATGAGATATAGCTACCAAAATACGTAATTATCTTGATTACTGAACATATTCTCTCATTCTGCATGTAAAATGAAAATTTACAGCTCGGTGAATAACATCCTGAAATTCGTTGTAATGAATTTGTAAAGTAATTTAAATGTGCGTGTGTGTGAAAGGATAAAATTTCTCTCATTTCGCTCGTTATAGCACATTCTAAACGTATAAATGATAGGATTTTGACTGCCATTCCCGTCCTTAGGGCGAAATCGGCTACGCGTTTGCGAGTTGGATAGACCGTCTTTGCGAAGGGTTTGTCCGCTATCATGGTGAGGTTATTAGAGGTTGTTATCTAGAAACATAACCATAATGAGCCAAACTCTAGTGTATCTGATAATAATGATACTACTACTACTACTACTACTACTACTACTACTACTACTACTACTACTACTACTACTACTACCACTAGCCGACTTCAAATTGTCATCGGGCAGCATTTCACCAGAGAATACAATTTGTCTGTTTGTTACAAATAAAAAAAAAAATAATAATTTTGAATGTATGCCTAGGAAAAATCATATCAACCGAAATACTAAAAGGTGATATTTCAAAATATGATGAGTAAGATATTCGAGTGTATGATTAGAACCAATGGTAACTGTGTCTGTGATGTTTGTTTCTTCCTTTCTAGGTGAGGGGGTATTGTTTAACTAGGGAATTAAGGAGCGGTCTTGTTGCTGGGTGTTATGATCAGGTTATTTAGGTGTCTTAAGATAATGTTACATCATTCAGATAAGTTTTATGTTACTTAGATAACAAATAACTTATCGATGAATTATATGACTTCAGATCAGGTAGTTCAATCTCATAGGGAGTGAATTTGTTTTATAACGGAGATGAGCTGGTAATCACGGGTCAAAGCTGAGCCATTTGAATCCAGATTACGGAATGGAAAGACGCAATGAAAACATCGCTTTGCGGGGGATGATCGTCGGAATGAGCGAAAGTGGTGCGTCCCCGACGGAAATTGCAGCAGAGGTTGAACTTTCCAGAGCCACTGTTTATTGCTGGCTCAAGAGGTGGCAGGAGACAGATCAAATAGAAATTTTATTTTGGAAAATGATTTGAATTCAATACGTTCATATATGTTGTTTTCCACGTGACATGATTTGGCAGTGATATTCTGATGGGCTCCAAACTTCATTTGCATATGCAGAAAACATTTCACGGGTGTATGGTGAAGCATCTTGAATCCTAATATTTCCAGATGTTAGCATTATCCTCAGCATAAATCAGACATTTCCGTATCTAACATCATGAAATCCTAATGCAAATTAATCACATAACCGTTATAAAAAAAAAGCGGGGCTTAGGGATCTTGGTAAAGATCTTGTAATCCAAAATACAACATACTGTAGAATGAAAGTTGTAAGCATATGAAAACGATGTAATATATCAAAACGTTTATCACCAATAAAAGACAAGAAAAAAAGAGGGTGCATGAATAAAGGTAACAACTTCATGTGAGAGAACATAACTGTCCCTTTAAGTCTTGATTAAAGAAATAAGATCTAGCACGATTGGAAAGAAGATATAATTTTATTATCAAATCACTTTCTTCTATAAAGAAATACATTTTACTTTTGACATCAGATCTCTACAACCATAATGAAAGAATGTGATAGTTTACAAAGCAACGGCGAGATAGGCGATTCTACCCTACATTCTTCCCTCAACGGACACATTTACAGTGCTTTATAATTATGCACTCGAATATTTCGTGTTCTATAATCTAAAATAGTTATGATTAGCAGTAACGATTTACCACGAAATAAGTGTCTTGCTAGAAACAAATCAATTTCTCTCGGTAAGCAAAAGCGTTTAATAATCTTTGGGGTCCGTTAGTGGATGATAATCCTCATTTTAGTATTATAATGGTAGATCAACTATATTCGGGGTGGTGTTATTACAGTTATGATTTCTATATAACAACAGATCCTCATCCTGTAACTGCCTTTACTGAAAATGTAATGAAAACCTTATCGTGGAATGGCGTGCACTAACCGTTCGCAAAGAAGGCCAAGCGAACTCGCAAAAGCATAGTCGACTGGGTCATAAGGATGTGAATTGCAGTCAAAATCCTAATTTATACGTTTAGAATATGCTATAACGAGCGAAATGAGAACTTTTATCCCTTCACACACACACACACACTAATTACTTTACAAATTCATTACAACGAATTTCAGGATGTTATTCACCGAGCTGTGATTTTTCATTTTACATGCAGAATGAGAGAATATGTTCAGTAACCATGTTAATTACTTATTTTGGTAGCTATATCTCATAAAATCAGCGAAACTAATATGTAGAAATCAGAAAAGAGTTTACCAATCAGCGCCTATGCGCAACGATTCATAAACTGCATATCCAGGAACTGCTACTACCTTAGAGAGTTACCATATTTCTCCATCAGTGGTAATTCGTCTCAACTCCCGTGAAGCTGACTGTACATACAGAAAACATAAAGATTAACAATAACTGGTTGAACATAAAAATACTGTCACATATATGTGGTACAAGGGCAAATGAACAGATAATAAATATACAATTCACAATAATGATAATAAGATTGTGTTCGTCCGACCTTAGGTCGCATGTGAAGGCACCGCAGAAAACAGGATGTTCATCATAGAGAACCCATTGAGCGGGGACTTTACAATATTCCCCCCCCCCACAAGACGTAACATCTGATCAAAGCAGGTATCTGCTGGGGCGGCGGAGGGGGCCCCGCCTTCTCGATGCCAGCTGGGGGGGTGGTCGTCTTCTTCGGTGCCCTGTAGATGGGTGTGTTGGGTTGCCCTCCTGCCTGGTCCCGGGGCCTTCCGGGGGTGCCCACGAGGTTTTCTTGCGGACGGGGTGGGCTGTGGGGGCACCATCTCCTGCGGGGGGCTTTGGGAAATGCCCCCGACGTCTTCCTCCAGAAATGTGGGCTTGAGGCGGTCTATCGATACTCAGTCTTCCTTCCCGTGGATGGCTACCCGAAATGCCTTCTTATTCTTCTCAAGCACGAGGAAAGGCCGCCTGTGGGGCCTGGTTAAGGGTGGATGTACGGCTTCATCCCTGACGAAGATGTGAGTGGCGGAGGACAGACTGGGAAGCATGAAGGGGGCCTTTAACTCCTGGAAGGTGGTAGGGCTTGTCGTTGTCATCACCCACAGGGCGACCTTCTTGTATATCTCCTCCGGTAGGGCATTGATGGCGATGTCCGCTTTCAACACCTCGCCGGTCAGGCCTGCCACCCTAAATTGCCTCTTGATCCAGTAGAGCCAGGACACTGGGTTCTGATGGGTGAATGGGGGCAGGTTTATGCTGAGGGCTGCCCTTGGTTGGTCCATCAAGAGGGGCATTGCGCGGGGAGTGGGCACTGGCGTGGAGGAGCGCGCGGGAGGGGGTTGCGCAAGGGAGACGTCTGCCTCCGAGAAGTTCACGGTAATTTGTATGTGGTTGGGGATGTCTGTGTCCATGCTCATTCCGCACTCTCACTTGGAGTGTGAGGGAACACTCGCGTCAATACACACTTGGGAGCGTGCCGTGTGGGTCCGCTAATGACGCCGGTGATTTGCCAATGATGGTCGGTAATGCCCGAACTCTTTGTTAAAGCGCCGTAGTTAGTCCGTTAGGGGCGTGGGTTGGTTCATTGGGCCAAAACTAAGTCGCCGTTTGGGTCTGTTAATGGCTCTGGGAACCACTCTGGGGGTCACCACTGTGAGAGAGGTGTGAAACAATGAGCAGAAAGACAAGTACTGCTGGTTTATTGATGAAGTGACCCGCTTATAAAGCGGCATGCGGACGTCTGTGTATACGCAGAGACTGCAGGTACAAAAGTTTACAGGTAACCTGAGGTCAAACTATTTCTCTACACAAAACAGGACAGGTACATACAGAAAACATAATGATTAACAATAACTGGTTGGACATAAAAATACTGTCACATATACGTGGTACAAGGGCAAATGAACAGATAATAAATATACAATTGTGTTCATCCGACCTTAGGTCGCA
Organism: Macrobrachium rosenbergii; assembly: GCF_040412425.1. NCBI lineage: Eukaryota > Metazoa > Arthropoda > Malacostraca > Decapoda > Palaemonidae > Macrobrachium > Macrobrachium rosenbergii. The sequence continues at coordinate 35,411,641 of NC_089796.1, read as the reverse complement.
TGTGAAGGCATCGCAGAAAATGGGACATTCGTCATAAAGAACCTGTTGAGCGGGGACTTTACAATAGGATGAGAGAAGTGAACAGTGGAGTAGGTAAATCACTTAAGGGAGAGGGGTGTGTGCAGGACAACTGGGAGGACTTAGATTGTGTAGGGAAGCCAGAGATGAAATGTATGAAGGAATTGCTGAACCAACCATTCTTTATGTAGGTGAAGTGCAAATGTTGAATGTTGACACTGTTCAGAGGAACTGTTTGTGTAATATATGTAGCATGTCAAAGAACTGAAAATCTTCAAAATGAGGAGATATAAAGATATTCTAAAAGTTATGAAGGTGAAAGGGTGAATTAGTTTCTTGAGATAGCTTGCTCGTATGGAAAGAATGGACGAAATTAGGATGATTAAAAGAGTGTACAATTCGAAGTGCCATGAGTTAGGAAGAGAGGAAGACCTAGAAAAGGCCGATATTTGGCATGGAAGGAGTATCTGAAGGAAGTTCTCTTGTCCAGGAAGCACTATAATGATGAAATATAGAAGTGAAGGACGCTGTACGTTTAGGGATTTTGAATGCCACACTGCAGAGCCTTCTTTTTAGGTATATGAAGCACCTAATCTTCTGGAAAATTTTCTGCCAGTGATTCCTCCACGATTCAGCACTTGAAGGATGAGCGTACCAGGGACCTTTCCACTGTATTTTCTCTGATGCCATCCCGTTAGGAGAAATGTCTAAAAGATATAAAAATTTTTTTATAAACGTTATAAAATGAAGAAGAGAGGCTCGCTTAGAAGAATAGATAATAGCTGGTTGTTGCTCAAGATAACATCGACAGTCTTTAGGACCCAATAGGTTAACAGGTGGCAATGTCTGTAAGGTGTCAAAGAAACGAGCAGGTAAAAGTTACTGCTACTTTATTACAGATCCAGGCAGTTATATAGCGGCCGACTGACGCCGCCCGCGAGACAATGGAATTGACTGTGACCTGAGGTCGAAACAATAAACAATAATATACAGTGAACGAGTACAAATTACAATACAAAACATACAGAGCTACAATATGGATACAGTCTTGATGCCTGTGAATGAAGAAACATGTGATACACAATGTGTGACATTTGTATAAATACGCATAAAGTAAAAATGATTAAAATGCGTGACCTGGCACGTTTTAGGCGTGACTAATTGAGCTTGAAGAAAATGGGAAGTCACCAAAGAAAACAAGCTCAGCGGAGACTTAATTAATGGCGCCGCCGAAACACTATCCTGGCGCCGATGTGGTGACTTTTTACAAATACTCCCACCCAAGACGAGGGACGCGCCTGACTAATCCCTGTATCTGCTGGGACGCTGAAGGGTGCCGCGGCTCCTTGAAGATAACGGAGGGGCCTCCCGCCTGTGAGGCTGCTGGGGTGGCCGCGCCTGCGGGGGTGAGGGCGTGCTGGAGTACGGTTGGGCGGAAGGGGTGCTGCGTCGCTGCCGGGACTCTCTGACAGGAAGGCGGGCTTTAACCGGTCTATGGAAACCCAGTCGTCCTTGCCTGGGAGTGCCAGCTGAACGCCTTGCTGTTCCGCCCAGCACGCGGAAGGGTCCCCTGTAGGGCTTAGTTAGTGGTGGACGGACGGCGCCGACTCTGACGAAGACGTGGGGGCGGATGACAGCTGTGGCGGCATGAAGGTGGTTGCTTTGTCGATGTATGAGCGCCTGCAAGGAGCGAACTTGCCGCCACGTCGCGAGCCTCTGCAGTGATGGGGAGTGGCGTTCATCCGCCACGAGCTCTCCGCACCACGAGGGGTTCCCCATAGGTTTGTTCAGCTGCGATGGGGTGCCGTCGGCTCTGGGGGCGGTCCTCAACCCGAGGAGGACCCACGGCAGCTGATGTTTCCAGTCCTCGGCGGTGCAGCGGGCCATGAGGGATGACTATAGGGACCTGTGGAACTGTTCGACCAGGCCGTTGGCCGCTGGGTTGTACGCTGTGGTGGTGTGGTGCGTGGTTCCCAGCAGTTGAGCCAGGGCAGACCACAACTCGGAGAGGAAAGCGGGGCCCTGTCGGTTGTGATGTGGTCCGGGACGCCGCGGCTAACCCAACTGGAGAGCAGGGCGTCGGTGCACGCGCTGGCGGTGGCTTCTTGCATGGGTGTGGTTGGCCACCTCGTCGAACGGTCTACCACCGTCAGGAGGTATCTGGATCCGCCTGATGGGGAAGGGCCCGGACGACGCCGATGTGGATGTGGCCGGGCGCGCCTGGCTGTGGGGAACTCGCCACCCCGACCGCGCGCGACTTGACGACCCACTTTACTGGTCTGGCACTGCAGGCACTGTTTTGCCCAGGCCGTGGCGTCCTTTTTGCACCCCGTACAGACGAACTTTTTGAAAGCAGTTTGGCCGTGGTCCTGCCGGAGGGGTGTGAGGCCGTGAATTATGTCGAATACCTGGCAGCGGTGTGAGGCTGGAACCAAAGGGCGGGCTGGCCTGTGCTGATGTCACAGAGCAGGCTGGGGCCTTCGGGGCGAGGGTCACGTCCCGCCACTTGAGGGATGTGATGGCGGTGCGGTATGCTGGGGTTTCTGGGTCAGCGGCCTGTTCTCTGGCAAGGTCCTGGTAATCTACACCAAGCTGCACTGCGTTCAACTCGACTCTGGAGAGGGCGTCTGCTACGGGATTTTTCTTGCCGGGGAGGTACCTGACGGAACAGGTAAATTCGGCTATGGCTGAGAGGTGGCGCTGCTGTCTGGAAGACCATGCGCCCCCTGCTTCGTGAAGGCGTGAACCAGTGGCTGGTGGTCTGTGAAGATTGTGAAGGGCGTCCCTCCAGGAGGAACTTGAAGTGCCGAACTGAACGGTACATCGCGCAGAGTTCCCTGTCGAAGGTGCTGTAGCGGGTCTCTGCGGGACTGAACTTCTTGCTGAAGAAGGCGATGGGCTGGGGCGCCATTGATGATTTGCTCCAGAACAGCACCGCAGGCGACGTTACTGGCGTCTGTCGTCAGCTGGAGGAGCCTTGGGATCCTGGTGTGCCAAGGCGGTTGCCTTGGTGAGGGCGGCCTTCGTCAGGGAAAAGGCCTGCTGCTGGCTGGGTCCCCAAGACAGGGACTTCTGGCTGACCTTTAGGACTTCCGTGGTGTGCGCGATCCCGGGATGAACCGCCTGTAGAAGTTTACCATCCCAAGCAACTCCTGGACGGCCTTGATGGAGGTGTTGCGCCGTCTCTATGAGGTCCTCGACAGGCATGGTGTAGGGTGAGCGATCTGGTTGCGTGAGGTCCTCCGGGAGGAGTTGGTGAAGGTAGATTTCCCAGTGAAGCTTATCTCCTGCCGCTTTGTGCCACCCAAGTCTGGTAGTGACAGGGAGATCACGGCCATGCCCCAAGCCGCCTCTTGAACTGGAGGTCGTGGCGTGGGTTTATGGCAAGGTCGATAGCACGGGCAGCCCGCTCGGGCGATGGGCAGGGAGCAAGCTTCGAGGAGGAACTTTTTGTGGTGCTGTATGAGGGGTGTGTGTTTCGGTACTCGCGAGATGAGTTTTCTGTACACGCCCTCCGAAGTGCGTTGAGCACTGTGTCGGCCTGTAGGATTTCGTCCGTCAGGTCCGCGATTCTGAAGTGGCTCTCCACCCTGCGCAGCCACATCGATAGGTTCCCCTGCGAAACGGGCGGCAGCTTTACGGGTGAGGGCGGCCCGCGATTGTGTTGCCCGGCCGCCGTGTGTTCGGGCGCTGGTGTGGAGTTGCGGGAGGGCCTCGATGCGGGGCGGGCGCGGGTGTGATGGGAGGTAGGTAAACCTCCGAGTCCGCTGGGTCCGCGTTTAACTGCATGAAGGAGGGGATATCCGCGTCCATGCTCGCTCCTTTGACCCCTTACTGGAGTGGGGTACTGGGTCAGCAGTACGCACTTTTGTGCACCGTGTGGTTCCGCTTAGTGACGCTGGTGGGGCACGCCGACGAGAGTCAGCACGCTCAAACACTGGTTACAGCGCCGTGTTTAGGCCGCTAAGAGCGTTTTGGAGAAATCCTGGAGCCAAGACTAAGTCGCCGTGAGTCCGCTAATGGCTCCGGATACTCCGGGGTCACCACTGTAAGGTGTCAAAGAAACGAGCAGGTAAAAGTTACTGCTACTTTATTACAGATCCAGGCAGCTTATATAGCGGCCGACTGACGCCGGCCCGCGAGAGACAATGGAATTGACTGTGACCTGAGGTCAAAACAATAAACAATAATATACAGTGAACGAGTACAAATTACAATACAAAACATACAGAGCTACAATATGGATACAGTCTTGATGCCTGTGAATGAAGAAACATGTGATACACAATGTGTGACATTTGTATAAATACGCATAAAGTAAAAATGATTAAAATGCGTGACCTGGCACGTTTTAGGCGTGACTAATTGAGCTTGAAGAAAATGGGAAGTCACCAAAGAAAACAAGCTCAGCGGAGATTAATTAATGGCGCCGCCGAAACACTATCCTGGCGCCGATGTGGTGACTTTACATGTCTACAAGTGTTCCACTTATGTCAGCCAATCATTAGACTACAAAGTGGAGACCTAAGGTTTTCGCTCAGTAATATTTTGTGTAAGATACAGTAGGTCTTTCGGAGATGGATATCAAAATGTACTGGGAATCCATCAATAGAATACGAGTTTCATGTCAGTAGGCCTATCTCGCCAAAATATCAATGGCTTCCTGTTCTTTACTTATTTACAGAGCCTTTTCAGAGTGATCAAGTGATTAACAGATATCTCAACACTAAGACAGTGGAGACAGAACAAAATTATTTACTTCCCGATAAACGGATGTTAGTGTCTAGAAATTTTCGACGAAATTAAGTGGACTGTATGAATTTTTCTGATTCTTAGCCTGGATGTTGTAGGCTTGGGATGTGCAGTTCTAAAGACAAGACTACAAACGTCAGATTCAGGTGTTGGATCATACAAACTAGCTAGATTTTTACAATTTTATTACAAAAATTAAACTCTACCATTGCCCTAGCTGTACACATTTACTTTACATCTAACAGCAACGAAACTAACACATGCTAGCAACAGCCATGCTAACAAGATGGCCTCGTGGCCAAAGGAAACACAATATTTTAAGGGCAGAACTGACAGCGATTTATGAATGGCGGTGCTTCGCAAAACCCAGCATAATCTAAGCACAGAAAAAATTAGAATGCCAAAATTATTCTTCTACATTAAGAATTACTATTATCACTTCTGGACATGGGCAAGTTACACTGAAGTTCTTAAACTGGAGCAAGAAAAACGCCTACTTACTTGGAAACAGAATTCTAGTCTACCTTCCCTGATCACTCGTTCCTCTGACATGCTTGGTGTCTTTTTCATTACAAGGATTACTTAGATACAGTTCGATAAGAAGTAATGGTGGACTTTGCCACAGCGTAAGAACCTCTGGTGCACCGGCTCTCTAAGGTCACACCTGCAGCGTGTTACCCATGAAGGTAGTAACTAGGAGAGAAGGACGATTGCTGATAGACCTCAGCTTTTATACTCGCCTCTAGGGACGCTTCTAGAACACTTTCCATCATCCTTGTATTATAAAAATATTTTTTTCTTCCAGAACGGCGGTCAGAGAAGGTATTCTAAATTAACAATGCAACCATTGTTGCATGTTACAGAGTTTACAAAGGGGTATAGAAGAAATACACGATATCTAAAGATCAATTGGAAAACTGTGTTATCCACGTCATCCCAAATTGCGCGTCGATTGCGTGTTTGATGGACACACATACAGCGTGAATGGTTTGACTCCAAAAGTATTAAACAATGGTTAAAATGACTGGACGTGAGTTTTATGACGATGAAAATTCTGCGCAGTAATTTTTGAGGACAGTTAGTACGAAAAATTGTTAGAATTTATAACTGTTTGCAAGGAAACCATTACCCTCTTATTGAGGGTGCCTCTTCAATAAGATTAAATCTAAGAAAATTTACTGATGAATAACCCACTCTTACTTCGTCCCGGCTGTATGTATGTATGTATATGTATATATTTTCATAATATGTAGGCTATACATATGAAAAAACTGTAGAAAAAACAACCAAAAAGGTAAAGCAAAAGAAAAAAACAGTGTTTAAATATGAAGGAGTTGCAAGATAGAAAAAAAGGTTGCAAAACACCAACTGAAGTCTATGAAAGAAAGTACTTTGTGTGGTCAGGTATCGTTCATTCGTTTTAAATTTAGCCAGTCTTGTGCTGGCACAGGCTCTTGCTCCAGGACACCCTGTAACTGACAGCCACAAACCGTGAAAGAGGAAAGAGCAGAGAACAAAACAACATGGGTTCATTAAGATGAGTGTGGCTGTGAAATAGACCTGTACCATTCAGCAATTTGTGGGGGCCGAAAGGAAGAAAAGGACAGGCAGAGTTGCAACTCCCCTGAACCAGGTGGTGCTCACCAGCGAGAGAGAAAGCATTATAGCAGCGAGTCCCAGGAAATAGAAGGGCTACTTCGAAGGAAGGGACAAAATTTCTGTAAGAGCAAAGTGTTGTATACACAACCTCCATATACAAAGTTCAGTTTAAGGTGAGAAGAGGTAGCAACACAGAAGTTTTAGTTGTAAGGAAGAGGAGAGAAGAGAGGAAATGGAGCGGTGCAAGTATCAGAAAAAGTGGGTTGCAAAAAATACACATAATAATAATAATAATAATAATAATAATAATAATAATAATAATAATAATAATAATAATAATAATAATAATAGATAAATAAATACATGAAGATAATAAAAAACTCAGTAATTAAATGAAAAATAAAATAAAACTCAAGATAGCATAAATGGAAAACTATAAGATAGTAAATGTAAATCACTAATTAGATGACTAAATAAATGAAGGATGGATAACTGTTAGCTCATGTGACAAGTGAAGATAAGACGCACTGACAGCAGTGCTAGTGGACGACAGCCTGGGGGAAATGGAATATCAAATTTAGACCAAAGGCCAAGTGCTGGGACCTGTGAGGTTATTCAGCACTGAAAAGGTAATTGAAAGTAAAATGGTTTTGAAGGTGTAACAGGAGAAAAACCACGGAATTGCACTGTGAAACAATTGTTTGTTGGTGGCTTTGAAATTTCGTTGTAAAGGATACTTTTCAGGACAGTGCGGTAGGGCTGACCCAGTACCTGTTCACAGTAATTGCACGCCCTATTTTCTATGTTAATTTGTTGCCAGGTGTGCAGGCATCCTAACCATAAACAGTAGATGTTAATCACCAGTTTCTTAAAGATGACCTTAGAAACAGATTATTGTTGTAATTTAGTGCTCTCTGCACACCATTTAGACCTGGAATCCTGGGGGAGTGCTTAATGAACTTTGTTGAGTGCTTGAGCCTGGCAGCTCCTGAAAATATCTTGGTTTATTTGAAGGATTGAGGCTGATGCTGATCATATCACCTCATAGCATCATTCTGAATCACCTCCAGTGTGCAAAGCTGAGGCCATGTCAATTTTGTGAGTGCAGGTGCTGCATATTCCACCAGACTTTAATTTCATTTGCTGGAGAGAGAATATAATTCATGCATACTCCCAGGTAAATGAAATTATTTACCCATTCATTAGCTTCTTCCATGATGGATAGATTATTGGGTAGACAAGCATGTCTCATGGCCATTGCCATGGTTTTGTTAGTGTTGGTTTTCAGGCTTAGTCAGTGGCGGCTCGTGACTGTTATTGATGGGGGGGCTGTCTCACATTCAGACATAAATAAAATCTTAAATGCTTTTATTGTTATTGTTTAACATACCATTGATAGATAGATTACATAGATAGATAGATAATCATTTAATTATTTAGGTCTTATCTTACCAGTAAATTCTTGACTTCCTCAGTGCAGGCTTAGGCTATTTGAAAAGGAAGTCCATTCTCCTGTTCCTGTTTTGTGCAAACAGATCAATAACTTTTTCATTTAGTCCTGGCATATTATTGATTGAAACCTTCTCTATTGAAATAATGGCAAGTGCATTTAGCCTCTCCTGCTTCATAGTGCTCCTTAAGAAAGTTTTGACCCTCTTCAGTGTTGAAAAACAACGTTCGGGCTCTGCTGTAGTCATTGGAATTGTCAAAAGAATTTTTACAAGTTTTGTCAATTCACAGAGTACATCACCTAAATTATTTTCATTCACAATCTTTAATAGTTCACTCAATTTGGAAAACTCATGCAAATCACTTCTGTCATAGAATGCTCTAAGTTCAGTCAAAAGTCTTTCTTTGGCAATCATGGGGTAAGCTTCAGTGGCTACTTCAACTTCTTCTAAAGTAACTTTTGCTTGAAATTAGTGAAACAGTCTTTGTTGAACAATTTAGCAGCTACTAATTGTTTAGTGAAAGAAAATCTCTCAGCTATGTCAGCGCACACACTGTCACACACTTCTTTGCTTCAGCCATTTGTGTTTTTGTGGAATTTTCACAGTATTTAGAATTTCTTATTTTAGAAATGGCCCTTTTGAAGTTTGTAATAAACTCATGCGCTTTAGTCACATCAATGTCTCTACACTGCATTTGGTGAAAAATCACTTCTACATGAGGCATTAGCTGGTGGAAAAGCTCCAACCAAAACTTAAAACTTTCATCATTCAGGGTGTTCAAAATACCTGTTGCTTCTCGTATGGTTATAGTAGCATTTGATGTACTCTGTATTTCCTCCATGCATTTTTTAAGGGTTCAAAATGTTCATAAACCTTGTTGACAGTGCGACTATGAAAGTTCCACCTTGTAGAAGATGGGCGTGGAATGCGGCTAGTCATGCGCTTTGTAAGAACATTTAAACGTAGAGGTGACCTTGAAAAAAATGCTGCTATGCCCGAAAGGTTAGAGAAAAATATTCGTGAACCCCGTGTAACACTTGCAGCATTTTGCATAATAAGATTAAGTTGGTGGGCATAACAGTGAATGAAGTGGGCGTTGTTGTACACTGATTTGATTTTAGCCTGAACACCCCCTTCTACCTTTCATAACACTTGCACCATCAAATGTTTGAGCAATCAGTTTCTCTGCATTCCCTTCAAGGACTGTGCTTAACTGATGAAGGATGCATTTCGATACCCCATCCGCGGTTTGATTTTCTGGAGTGAAAAATCCCAAAATCTCTCAACAACCTCTTCACCGAGCAAGTATCTTAGAACAATAACCATTTGAGTGTGTTCTGAAACATCTGTAGTGTCGTCTGCCATAACAGCAACAAAAGGAGCTTTTTAATTTCTTTTCTGATCTGATCACGATAGATTTGCAGCAGACAATCGAGAATTTCATTCTGAATAGTCTTGGAGACACCTTTGAAGACTGCATTACTTTCTAAATGGGCCCGCAAGTCTGGATCTAATTGTGATGCATGATTTATCAGTCCTCTAAATACACCTGGATTAGCAGAGTCATCAGTTTCATCATGTCCACGCAAAGGTAAATCAAAATGTCCACAAAATTTTATGCAGTCTATAATCTTGGACAAAATTTCACGATTCTTGGTAACCTTCTTATTATGTGCATTCACTGAACGTCTGTATGCCTCACTAAGTCTTTTCTTTAATATTTACACTCCCAAGAACAGATAGAGAAATGACATTATCAATATGCTTCCTGGAATTCTCGTGTTTCTCTGTTTTTTCTTTCAAGTTCTTTATGCATAGAAAACCATCTTTGGACCATACTGAATCGCCTCCAAACAACAGACATGAAAAGCAAAATAGTGCATTCTTAACTTCACATCCACAGAGCCATGTTTTCCTTTGATACCAATCACAATTAAAACTGCGAATATACTTCTTGTTGTGGCTTACTCCTTCTTGTACAATTTTAATGTCTGGTAATGGGCGACCTGCTTGTTTAAGTGCTACCTTCTCTTGAAGTGTTAATTGTGAAAAATTGAGTTCTTTCAATGAAGAAACCGTCTTTGCTTCTTGTGCCATTTTGCAAAATAATGCTAGGCCTACCTGTGAAAAGAAGAATAAATACTATTTTATACGATGTTTCTGTGATCTTACAACATCTATGATAATTAAAATTGAGCACAAGCCATCTTTGATCAATAATATTTTAAAATCATCCCTGGCAAATTGCTAAACACTATCAAAAATAAGAGCGACGCAAAAACATACATACCGTCACACCAACGTCTGAGACAAGACTGCGTGGGAGGCAGTCCACACTCTGCACACCACCCGGAAGCCTCCCCTTCTCCCCCTGCTCCACACCCATTCACAACAACCGTCACACCAACGTCTGAGACAAGACTGCATGGGAGGCAGTCCACTCTCCATACTGCCCAGGAAGCTTCCCCCCTTCTCCCCGCTGATCATTAAATAGTAAATAATTTACGTACTTCCTCATTGTTTTGCAGTAATTTTTTCATATAAATATATGAGAATAGGTGTTTTCATGTTAATGATAGTCAAACATCAATAAATTAACTTTATTTTCGTGAATCCTAGAAATCCACTGGGGGGGCTGCAGTCTCACAGTCCCTATTGACGAGCTGCCCCTGGGCTTAGTTCCTTGTATTTTTCCTTGATGAAGTAAAGTGCTTGTGTTTTTCGTAACCAAATGTCGCCTGGTTGCTGGGGACAGACTATGGAGACATCACCTGCTCAGATGAAGATATCTACCCCTCTAAGAAGATTTGGAGTAGCAAGGTTTTCCATGAGAATACTGGGGAGAGAGGGACTAAGAATTCCTTCTCGTGGTGTCCCATTGTCATGTTCAATGTATTCAAAATAAGCCCCTTGGAAGTGGATCCTTGATTCCTGATTCAGAGTGTAGCTCTGTGTCTATGGCAATGGACGAGGGAAAAAAGTGATAGTATGGTTTGCCAGGTCATAGGATTTGTAAAATCCAGAAAGACTATTTAGGCTTTCTTTTGTTACCTGTGGACAGGACATTGGTTATGCATTCTCAAGTCCTAATATGCACATATTCGTGGGTGCAAGGGTCCTTACCTCTTTTGAAAGCAAGGTTTAGTTCCTGCATGAAGGATATGTCCATATTATCAGGAGTGTTACAGGCAGCCATTATGGTTGTATTCCTGGTGAGCTCCAGTGCTGTTGGGTGGAGCCGTGTTCCAGGGGCAGATGAACAGTTTTCGTCCTGTCTGCAGAGTACTGGGCGACATGGTCTGCTTCGCTATGAGAGTTAGAATGGGGTGTGTAGATCCTGAGGCAAATCGACCAATTAGAAAATGTGAGGGAGTCAAAGGATCAGTTACATCAGGTTCTTCATTTACATAAGTCAAAGGTCTAGCATTGAAGCACGCTTCTACTTCAAACAAAGTTGTTTCAAGTTCACATTTAGTTAAGCATTTATTGCCATGGGTATCTGGGAGCAATGAATTTCCATTCAGGACTCAAACATATTGTTGAAGCTTATTTGCAGCACTAATTAGGGTTTTAGCATTATCTGAGTACATCACAGACAGAAGACCTCGTCCGGCAGCAAATCTATGTATAGCTAACATACAATCAGGCACAGAAAGAGAGTCTGTTAACTCCAAATGAACAGCCCTTGTAACAGCACAAGTAAATAATAATATGTACAATTTCTTAAATGGAAGATCAACGGTAAACAAAGGGCCTGCATAATCTAAACCAGTTATGGCAAAGGGGAATGTATTAACTCAATTCCGGCAAGGGAGGGGGAGGCTGATTACATGGCCTAGAGTCAAATCTTTTGCAAGCAACACATTCTTTACAAACTCTTTTGGCCAGTCGCCTTAATCTAATAATCCAATAACAGTTTCTGATGGTTGACATGAGAGTATGAACACCAGCATGCTTCAAAAATTTATGCTGAAACTGCACTAAGTTTAGACACATGACAATTAGGAATTATAATGGGGTGCTTGCTGTCATAACTCATGTCAGAATATTGTAATCTACCCTTGATTCTCAATAATCCCTTGCAGTCAAGAAAAGGGTCAAGTTTCCTTGAGGAGGAACTCCTAGGGAGAGGTTTTTCTTTAGACAAAACACTAACTTCTTTCTCATAATATTCTCTTTGTACACAAATAAAAATCTTGTCCTTTGCATACTCAACTCATTATAAGTGAGAGGACCTGAAAGTTTAGCACCATTAGGTTTGCAATTGTTAATGAATCTCATAACCAAGGCAGTAATGTTCATTACTTTGGTAAAATCACTCCATCTACTGAAGTCAAATATAGAACTGACATCTTCATTAACAATCATGATCACTCCTCCTCCCTTATATTCTTCACTGGGAAAAACAAAATCATTTGCATCAACCTCAAGTTTGAGGAAGTAGATAACCATTTGGGACCTTTAAGCCATATGTCGTTTGAAGTTAACTGATCACCAGTAATCCCTCAGGTCATCAAATCAGCAGGATTATCCTTGCCAGGGCAATGGAACCAATCACTAAGAGATGTTAATATTTGAATCTCAACCACTCTATTGGCTACAAACGTTTTCCATTCAGTGGGATTACCCTTTATCCAATACAGTGAGACTTTAGAATCTGTCCAGCAAACTAATTGGACACTATCATTCAAGTGTAAAGCGGATTTCACAAACTTAATTAGACGAGCACTCAATAAGGCTCCAAGTAGTTCCAGCCAAGGTAAGGTAACCCGCTTGATAGGAGCCACTTTAATTCTAGCAATAACAAACGATACATGAAATTCCTTATCAGATTTAGGTATACGTAGATACACACAGCTACCGTATTCTTTCTCTGATACATGCATCACTAAAGGCATGTACTTCCAAACCTTGTACAGAATTTAAAGATAAACCTGGAAAATAACATCTATTAACTTCAAAGTTTTTAACAACCTCAACACTATTAATCCATTCCTGGAACTTTAGTTGCATATTGTGAGGTAAAATTTCATCCCAACCAAGTCCTAGACGCTGTATCTCTTGAAACAATACTTTCGCATACATGGTGAAAGGACTTATTAAGCCAAGTGGATCAAATAATCTAGCAATCAAACTTAACAAATTTCTTTTGGCGTAATTAAACTCAAAATTACTACCTATGTTGAGACCTTTAAATGAAAACACATCTTCTGAGGAGTTCCAATACATTCCTAACAATTTGTTACATCCTCAACCTCTGGTTCAAAGGACTGATAATGCTGGTTAATCAAAAAATCATTGTTAGTGTGCCACTTGGATAAAGTCATACCAGCATCTAATAATATACCCTGAGCTTCGCTAAACATTCTACTGGCTTCTTCAACTGTATCTGCAGCTGAGAGTCAATCATCTACATACAAATTCTCTTTAAGCTCTTGTACTGTAACTGAATTATTGTATGAATCTAAACGATGTTTAATAATAACATTCAGTAAAAATGGACTGTTGGTATTCCCAAAGGGCACTCTCACAAATCTCATAACACGTACTATATTACCAAATTTCCACAAAAAGCTATGAACATCCTGATCAGGGCGTTGCACACCAATCTGCAAAAAAGCCTTGCAATGTCTGCTGTCAAACAAATATTTCATCTTCTAAACCTTAATAAAACTTCAACAAGATCAGGAATTAAAGAAGGACCAGACTCCACACAATCCTTCAAAGAATATTATCATTAGGTCCTTCTGCTGAAGCATCAAACACAGGCCTAACCTTTGAGGAAATGCTGTCTTTAATTATAGGTCTATGTGGCGTATAATAAGTGGGATAAGGACTTTCTAATTCAGAAAAAGGGACCTCAACAATAATACTGCCCTGGTCATAACTCATAGGTACTTTGTCATATTCCTTTTTCAGATCAGGGTTTTTCTGAAATTTATGACTGAGTACAGCTAATCTCATCCTAGCATTATTCTCATTATTAAGTAAATCCAATTTAGCACCTTTATTTTTCCAAGCCAAAGTAACATCATGCCTGCCATTAACATACACAATTGTACCTTCAAAAGTATCTAACACTGGGTCTTTGGGAGGGTTATCTTTCTCTTCATTAGTACCAACACTTTCTAAGCTCCAAAATTTATGTAAATCAGACTCATTAACATTATTAGCTATATTAATACACAACAGTTGGTGAGATATACTCTCCTCATGGACCCTCAGACATGAACCAGACAAAATATAAGCAAACACTGATTCATGGTCCACTAAATTCTCAGATCTTACAATAGTATCTGCTTTAATAAATCTCCAGTAATAATCTACACAAATCAAAATATCCAAAGTGAGATCACGGTCATGACCATAGTCCTCTGCTAACTTTAAATGTGAAAAGGACTGGAAAATATCATCAGGTACCTTTTGACGTCTTATAGGTGGACAAATGAACATTACCTCAACTGCAAGTATAGAAAGGTTGTTACCCTGAGTGTTGATTAAATTCACATTATACACATTCCATTCTCTCATGTTTTTTGATTTCCCATCACCAAAGGCTGAATATGAAGTGTACTTAGATGTAACCCACTTAGGTTTAATTCTTCTTACAAAGTTATGACTTACATAGGTGTTATCTGTTCCTAAATCAAACATTACAACAGCCTTACCACATTTTCCACCACCAGTAAGAACTTTAACTTTAGCTGCCTGCAGTACAGTACTCCTCAGTCTTTGGTCATGAGAAATGCCAACATGTTTAACAGTCCCGGTATTGATAGCATCACTTGATTGTATATTAGCCTGATCATTTAACCTATTACTGGTATTTTGTTTAACTGGAAATTTACTAGTTTCACAACTAGATTTACCATAATTACAAAATAACACATTATGAAACCCAGTACACTGAGTACATTTTATTTTCATTTTGCAATCTCTGGAAAGATGTCCCTTGCAGTTCTAACTGTGCTTACAATTATGGTTCTCTAACCGTAATATCGGCCAGCACTGCTCAGAAGGGTGGCGCTTCTGACAAAATGCACACCGTGGGTGACCTTCCTCGGATGATGTCTGCAGGGCTAAAGGCGAACTAACCTATTTTCTCTTGGCCTCTTGCTGCACATTCTTCTCCATGGATAACTCCTTAAGGTTGCAGACCTTTCATGATGCTGGATCTCCTTCTGAAGAAACTTCAGAAGCCACTCTAAATCACTTTCATGGCCAGCACTTTCCCTGGACCATTACAACCGCATATCTTGCGGAATTCGAGACAGGAGGACTGGAGTCAACACCGCGCCATACTGGTCACTGCTGATGCGAAGAGCTCCTGAACTTCTCACATGCCTCTACAGCTGGTCTTGTAACTTCCACAAAGACTCGACATAAGTGCAAAGGAAACATTCAGTAAACCTTGAACATGAGCAAATATTATTCTTTCTGGACAACCAAATCTTTCTTTCAACAGCTCACAGGCTATCTTATAGTTGTCAGAAGTAAGTGCTAAACCCTGAATAACTGTTAGTGCTTCCCCTTGAAGTAATGATTGCAAGTAACTAAACTTGCTAATAACTGGCAGCTCACTCTGGTCAACCAACTCATCAAATCTTTCCCAAAAGGACTGCCACTCAGTCAAATCACCAGAATACTTGGGAAGTTCTAATCTGAGTAACTTCACTTCTGATTTATCTTTACTGGAAACAGATGCAGTGTCATTCTCAGTACTAACACCTTTCAAATGTTTGGCTGCTTCAGCCTAACCTGTCTGGCACTCCTATAAAATCTATCAGTTTCATCTATGTCTGCCTCTAAATCAGCAAGGTCTATTTCTAATTCCACTGCTGCTTGAAGATCATCTAAAACTGCTAGTCTTTTATCAAAAACACTAACTGCATTCTCTAAGAGTTCGCTATCAGAAGCATTGCCTCTTAACAAATCCTGCAACTCATTAACAGACCGAGTCAACCAACCTTTGGCAGCCAACCATCTCCTCAATAATTCCTCTGTTGATGCTATATCTACTCGTTTCACAGCTTAAACTTCTTAATACCTTCTAAAGGTACTTATTTTTGGGTTCTGGGCACCAAAATGTAGATCCTGAGGCAATCTCAAGGCTAAAATGAAGACAGTCATGTTTATAAATGAGAGGCAGCCATCTTAAATCAAACTCTGTTTATTACTCTCAAGATCGTGGATACAAAATGTGCAGTTGGAAAATAAGTACTTCTTTGCTTATGCATTACATAAACTTCACAATGGCCTAAACAAGTAAAGATGTTTCCTTCAGTCCCTTTTCTCAAAGATTTACAACGCAAATACAGGAAGAGCTTTATTAATAATACACAAACAAAATGCATATAGGCGAAAACGAGTACGTAACTGGTAGGGGGCAACGAAACAAACTAACAAAGACTCAAAGACTAGACATATTCTTAACAGGGTGAGCTAATTAGATTCTTTTAATTTGATACCCTGATAGTCCACCTCCACAGTTTGGTAACAGGTGTGAGTTAGTGCACTTGCTCACACGATTGATACTAGGTTCACAATCTTACTTATAAGTGATGTGAGCAGAGCTGGTGGTAACCTCTTTTATTAGGGTGGGCAGTTGATCAGTCCTACATCTGAAAACTTTCTGTTAGTTCTTCAATTCATTTCTCTGACTCTGGGATTATAGTAACATGCATCTTCATAGTGGCCAAAAGTGTACTGTTTCTTTGGAATGGACACTAGAGGCAAAAATCCTGCAAAAAAAAAAAAAAAAAAAAAAAGAAAGTGGGACAATTAATGTATTCTGTAGACCAGGTAGTCATAAAGTTTTCAAGGGTGGTCCAGTTTACAAGCTCATGGTTCTATCCAGGAGGAGGAGGAGAGCGTGGAAGTCTCAGTAGATGTAAGGTGGACTGCAAGACGAAATGGTCACTGATTAGTATGGTTACAACTGCCAAGTCACATCATCTTGCAGATTACTGGAGCATAGAGTTAGGTCTAACTGGACTTCCTATAAGTGAGTTGGATCATCACAGTTGTTCAGTAATTTGACTCCTGGAAATTACTGGAACAAGCAGTACAGGTGGAGTCTTGTGGGGTCTTCCAGGTGTCTGGGCCTGATAGAGGGATGATGAGCATTAAAGTCACCTGCAATGATAGTGTTGCTCCTTAATACCATATCAAAAAAGGTCTCTGTTTCCAATGTTTTCTGGGAGCTTTATAAACATTGTGAATGGTCAGGGTCATTCCCTCAAGAATTATCTTTATACAGTGATTCTACTTCTGGTCCACAGTTAATTTTTGGAAGTAAGGAAGAAGAGATTGTGCATTTAATTAGTCATGAGACCTCTTGTTGTGTCAGACTAGGGTGATTGGTACACCAAGTATCCCCTGTAAAAGAAAGATTTGTTACCTTGAAATATTTCCTGGACAAGAGTAATATCATAGTCATTATGAGAAATTTTTTACTGAAACAGCAAGTTTAGTGTTAATACCACAGATATTTCATTGAATTAATTTCAGCAGTTCCCTGTCGTCAGTCACAAAGCGGTTGTGGTATGATCCACAGTTGGTGCTGGAATCATTGTCACTGTGCATACTTATTAGGGCATGCCAATGAACAGGGCACCCTTGAAGAAATGCTTGATGTTTCCTGACTGTTCTTGGAGCTGGTACTGGGATTCCCGATGACACTCACAGCTGGCGATAGGTGGTTGAGGTGGAGGGTGAGAGACAGACTTTTAATGTCTGTGAGAGGCAGGGGTATCTGAGGATGGAAGGGGATGGGGAATGGCTGAAGCAAAAAGAGGGGGTGATGGGAGGGTTGTGGGAGGAGGGAGAGTGGGCAGAAGAGGAGGAGGTTGACCTGTCACCTCTGGGGCCTAAGTGGCATTTATGTCTGAGGAGGGGAATGTCTTGGAAAATGGTGCAAAAAGGTAGGAGAAACCTGTAAGAGAGGGTGTGAAATTGAAGGCAGGGCATTTCTGCTAGGTATCCCTTTCATCATAGCAATTTGCTGGGGTCAAGTGAGACGTGAACAGTTCCTTGCATGATGAGATCCACGGTAGTTTGAACAGTGGGCATTAGTGGTTTGTCTGGCCTTGAATTTGGCCAAGCATATAGCTGTGGCAGGGCAGCAAGTGTATATCCCACAGATGCCAAAACCTATGCACTGCTGACTGTGATGGCTGAACTGGTGACACCTGTAACACCATAGAGGCTCTAGGGTGTAATCAGTTACGGAGGAGGATCCCTAGATACCAAGGTCTACTCTCATAGGTATTGGGCCTCAGAAAGTACATAAATTTAAGATAATCTACAGTGGCCTGGCCACATGGAATGATTGTGAATTCATCCCTTAAATTAGACTGAGCTGATATCTGAAGAGCAGGTTTAGAACTTTCAATCATGGCAACCTTAGCATAAGACATTTCAGATGCAGGTGCCCTAACTTTGGGATGGGGAGAGATCTTTGAATATTATTTCCAGATTGTTGATGAGTTTGACCTTGAGGAACAAACTGGAAAGATAAATTCTGTACCTTCCTCTTCTTTTCCCTGTTAACTACGGTCCATCCTTCGTCCTTGAAGTAGGTCATGGGGGAAGAGGTCATTTTCAGAAGTCAGATGAAACAGGTCCACTGATGAGATTGGTAGAAACAGACTCCATATTCCTCCTTCTGGCGGGATCCGGTGCACTGGGAAGGCTGAGGGAGGGGAGGTAGGATGATCTCTTCTGCAGCATCAACATTTGTCAAAAAAGAAAAAAAAGACGAAACACAAAAAATAAAAAATCTTCCTTCTGTGAAAATACTACAGATTTGAAAAGTTTATGTTTGCCACACACCACTTTTCAAGACATGCCACTGGCGCATTCCTCCGACGGTTTAGACGACGTTGGAGAGAGAATCCGTTAAAACTGTCTGTCACCAGTATCAATGCAAGGGCTGGGTGCCATGAAGCACAACACAGCGATAGGAGAGCACAGGCCAAACTCCAGGTATCAATGCCAGGTCTTATTAGTGTCTGTGCAAATGGCCTCTACCTTGAGTGATGAAGTCATGAAGAGTGACTGCAGAGACAAACAAAAAAGACTTCTCAACAGAAGAGTCTCTTTGTGGTTAGACTTGGTGCCTTTCACAGGTATATATAATATAATATAATATAATATAATATAATATATATATATATATATATATATATATATATATATATATATATATATATATATATATATATATATATATATATGTGTGTGTGTGTGTGTGTGTGTGTGTGTGTGTATGTATACAGTGTGCGGCATAAGTAACGCCCTTTGTTTAAGTGGAGCAAAATTAAAGCCTTTTTTATTATCCTTTATTTTTTCGAACGTGAATGTATTGCCACAGGTTAATAGACTAATATAATATATTAACAAAATTAATATAATGCTTATTCGGTTTAATAATGTTCAATACAAATGATACTTCGGCTTTGCAGCCTTGGGATGTTAAATTCAGCTGATAACAATCTTGCGGTTTCAGCACCATTTTTATTGTTTTGATAGTACAATTGAATTGCTTTGACTCTCTGTTCCTTTGTTAATCTCATGGTTGTATAAAATATCTGAAAAAATGAATATGTAGCAAATTAATTAAAGAAAATAATAAAGAAAATATACATTATGATATAAAATGAAAAAGGGCGTTACTTATGCCGTACTATTAAACAGAATAAGCATTATATTAATTTTGTTAATATATTATATTAATCTATTAACCTGTGGCAATACATTCATGTTCGAAAAAATAAAGGATAATAAAAAAGGCTTTAATTTTCTTCCACTTAAACAAAGGGCGTTACTTATGCCGCACCCTGTACACACACACACACACACACACACACACACACACACACACACACACACACACACATATATATATATATATATATATATATATATATATATATATATATATATATATATATATATATATATATTGCTGTTCGACCTCCTTTCCTTGGCTCTTAGTAGAATAATGAATTAATTTTCTATTAAAGCTAGGAAGACAATGTAGATTTCTCGAATGAGAAAGAGTAAAGCGGGATAGGCTTTGCTAGGCCAGACGTTAGATATACTGTTCCTAAAACCTATTTTTCTCTGACCTGTGTACTGGTGAGCCTTTTCCAGGCGTGACCCGTGACCAAGCCCAAAGTAGGCTTGGGGGGAAGAGCGTGAAGACAAGCGACCGAAGTTAACCCCACATCGCCAGACTCTCAGCCCAGCTATGATTACGAACAGACGTGCTCAGGGCTTTCTCTGAGCACTCTTTGTTTCTCCCCCTTTGTCTCCATCATGTGGGGCATTTGTTATTCCAAACAGACCAAGGAATCTTAATGCAACTGATCATTGCATTATTTACCCAGCGGTAAGTCGGATGGTGACAATGACTCCCAGTTTTCTTTCCCTTCAACTGAATCTCTCATTTTCCTTGTTCAAATTTTCATCTCTTAAGCCAGGGGTTCTCAAACGGTGCATCAGGGCGCACTGGTGCGCCATGAAGGTAGCCAGGTGCACCCCAAGATAACGGAAGATTTAATTCATAAATTATTTTTACATTTTAAAACTGTTTGATTTTTATATATTTTAGAGACATCAAGTATGTGGTTTCTAAGTCTGAGAGAGTCTTCGCCACTTAACATGTTGAACTGGAAGGTAAATTCGTTAATGGCTTAATCTTTAAGAAGCAATGGATCATCCTTTCCCTTTCCTTGGGGATTTAAATCGGTCATTACTGAAGTCTCTCTCTCTCTCTAGAAAAAAAAAAAACAGATATAATTCTCTATAATTCCATATCCTGCTAATCTTTTGAAATGTTAGCTGAAAATGACAACCACTAAAGGTAATTTTTTTTCTTAAACCTACCCGATCCAGGTTAATGACTTCACCATATGGTAAATGAAAAGGACAAAGTTAATATCAAATTTCCCTGAGGTCAGTTGGTTATAGAATTAAGTAGGACTAAACAAAAATACGGTATTCCAGGTTAGTGACATATAATCCAGGTTAATAACTTCACCATATGGTGAATGACAGATCAAAGGGGGTTTATAATTCGGGACAATGACCTCTTTGTGGGATCTATAGGCTAAATGAGAGGTCTTCTGCAATTGTGGTCAGTCAGTAGAGTCGATACCCAAGTGCTGCTACATTACTTTTCAAGGTTCTCGTTCAAGACACTTCGAGGTAATTTTCTTAAATATTTGAAAAAAAATAAGCTACCCACACAATGAACAGATTTTTAAACAAGAAACGTACCAGTGAAGAACTTGATTCTAATAATGAAATTATTTCAAGTGACATGAAGCGTCCAGCGAAGAAAAATAAAAGTAGACCCAATCGCAAATACGACAAGAGTTATTTAAGTTATGGTTTCACGTGCGTTGGAGATGAAAATCAGCCTCAGACATCGTGTTTGGTTTGTGGATGCAAAATGTCAAACGAGTTGGTGTTTCCTAGTAAATTACGTAAACATTTTCAAACATCATATTGCAGTCTTCAAGGAAAAGACGTAAGTTATTTCAAAAGATTACTTGAGCAACAAACAAAGCAAACAATTGCTTTCAAAAGTAGAGCAACGGTATCTGAGGAAGCTCAAATTGCTTTTTATGAAATATCGAAAATGATAGCCGTAAAAATGAAGTCTCATATTCTTGCTGAGCCTATTATTTTGCCAGCTTGTAAAAAAGACGGTTGACTATTTTAGGAGACGATGCAGAGAAACAAATAAGTAAAATTCTATCAACAAATGATACTGTTCATAGGAGTATTCTTGAAATGTCTAACAATATCGAAGAAAATGTTTGCTGTAATAAACTTTTTTTTTTTTTTTTTAGCTGATAGGTAAGATGGGTGAAAGAAGGGTGAGGGCAGTTAGCTAGCTAACCATGGTAGGGAATAGTTTAGAAAGTGAAATATTAGTAAGAGTAATGTCAAGTGTGGTTTATCCACAATTTTATTTAGGTAAAAGAATTACAATTTTTCTAATATTAACATAATACAATAATAATTTTACATTATAACAACATGGTAAATTGTACATATTGCATATTTTGAATTTTATTTCTTATTAGTATAATCATATTTAAAACAAAATAAAATAAAAAAATCAGTTCCAATTTCCCCATTTTAACCTTGATGTTAATTATCATAATGATTTTGCATGATACCTACATAGTAAATTCTAAATATTACTTTTTCACAAGGCTTTTCTTAATAATATAATGGTTGAGGTTCATCACGATGAATATATGAAGATCCTCTTCTCCACCATCTGTGGTCTGTGTTGTTTGGGTGGTTTCTCTCTTCTGCTTCGGATTCTTCTGTTAATTCACTGTTGTATTGATCTAGTTTGCTCCATATGTTGGTTGCCAGTCTGTATAATCTTTGATTAATTGGTTCTACTTTGTATTTTTTGTGTATTTGTTCTATATTCAGATCGTCATCTTCTTGATTGTTTCTCACTGCGGACCTTAGTATCTTATTTTGGAATTTTTGTAATGCACTTATATTGGAAGTCGATGCTAAACACGTGGGTATTGGTGGATATTCCATTATTGGTCTGATTAGGCTTTTGTAGAAATGGATTTTGATATTTGTGTTCATATTCCTAAATCGTTTTAGCTTTGTATTTTGTGTTCTTGCTATTCTTAGCCTTTCTCTCGTGTCTTGATATTCCTCTTTGTCCGAATTGCATTCCTAGTATTCTTGTGCTTTTACTAAAATTCATCGGTTGTTGGTCTAACATTATTTGTGCAGGTTTGTAAGCAGACACTGATACTAGTTGGAATTTAGATTTATTTGTCTTTATCTTCCACTTCTTTTCAAACTGATTTATTCTTTCAACTGGATCCCTTCTTCGAGTGCGTTTTTCTGGGTGTATAATTATTTGATTTATATCATCTGCAAAGCAGACATCAGTACAGTACTCTGGTGGTGAAGTCATATCTGATGTATATAATATGAATAGTGTTGGACTGAGTACAGATCCTTGTGGGACTCCACTTTGTAACGGGAATGGATTCCCTATGTAATTTTGTCACTTGATTGCTGCTGTTCGATCTTTGATGAAGTTGCATGGTATTTTCTCAAAAATGTCTGGAAGGTTGAGATGTAATATTTTGTATTGAAGTCCTTGTATCCATACTTTGTCAAATGCCTTTGTTATATCTCTACATACTAGGTTACATAGGTACCTTCTTCTTTGTGATAGTGCAATACTCTCATATATTGTTGCTATTGCAATCTGGGTCCCTCTTCCTTTTCTAAATCCATATTGATTATTATTGTGTAGCTGATTACCTTCTAGGAACAACACTAATCTGTTGTTAATTATTTTTTCAAATATTTTGCCCGGTACTTCTAGTAATGATATTGGTCTATAATTCTCTACCTGACTAGTATCTTTTCCTGGTTTGGGTATCAAAATCATTATTGCATTCTTGAATATAATTGGAAAATATCCCATTGAGAGAGCCCAGTTGTATATTTCTCTTAATTTTTCGAGTGCAATGTCTGGTAAATTTTGAATTATGACCTTGTTAATTCCACTCTTTCCTGGTGCTTTGTGTTTAAAATTTTTAATTATTATTTTGATTTCCCATAACTCTATTTTCCTTGTTAATGGGCAGTCTTCATTGAGTCTGCTAATATCAGCTGCATGATGCAGATTTGTTCTGTTTCTATGTTGTTCAATGAATTCATTGACTATTGTCTCATGTTGGTTGTCGAAATTTTGGTTATCCTCCTGCGTTATCTGGAATATTTCCTGCCAGTAGGCCTTGTGCAGTACTTCCTTCTCTTTGTCATCATATATTTTCTCATTCCCATGCTTTATGTATGGCGAAGTATTAGTTTTGCTTCCCATGAGTCTTGCAACGGAGTTCCAAAATTGTTTTGGGTTATTGTACTGTATTTCTGTGTTTTTTATTAGGTCTTCCCAATTTTGATGATATAATCTTGAGTTTTCTTGTACTAACTGTTCTTGTAATGACACATATCTTCTCATTAATATGTTGTTCCACCCTGTTATAAGTACTGTGTTTTGGATGTTGTTGTAGTGCCATTGTATCAATTTCAACTTCTCACTACTAATAGGATGTGGAAGTGTGGTGTATTTAGTTATGGGTATATGTTTTTTTATTGCTTCCTCTATATTTCTGTACCATTCTTCAAGCTCACCATCTACTATTTCTTTTGTTATTTCTATTTCATTTGAATTTATTGTTAGTTGTCTACTTATTTTTTCTTCTATTTCATTTTTGAAGCTTTCCCAACTTGCTCTTTTTATATTTGGTATTTCTAAGAATGGAATCATTATTGGACTGGTTGACAATGTAATTACCATTGGTATATGATCGGAGGAGGTTGCTGGTCCTCTTGTAACGGCAATATTGAGGTGAATTTTATTATTCCCCAATATTATATCTGGCTTTCCTTTTCTGTTATTTGCTACAAAGGTATCGAAATCAGGTCCTAAGTGTATGATATACTTTTTATTTATTAATCTGACTATTTCTTGTCCTGTGTAATTAGATTGCCTATATCCAAATATTTGGTGTCTGGCATTTAGATCGGCAATGAGGTAGGTTGGTTCTCTCCTGTTCATTAACTTCATGACATCCGGAAGTGGGAAATAATGCCTTCTTGGCGGCTTGTAAGCTGTGGCGATCACTATTGGTCCTTTGTTAGTTTGAATTTGGACTGCTAAAAAGTCGTCTTGGAAATCGTCTATTATCTTATGTCTAATATTACTCTTGATTGCTATTACAATTCCTGCAAAGGGTTCATCAGCAAAGTTTTGCGTATATGTATTATATCCAAACATTTTCAGAGTTTCATTTCGTTTCATACCATGTTCATTGATTAATATTATGTCAGGGTCTTCTTCTCTATATATATTGTATAATTCAAATTTCTTTGTTTTCCAGGATTTGACGTTGTGCTGAATTATTTTAATTCTTCGTAGAGTTGGGTCCATTCGAGTTACAGTGGTCTAGTAATTTTGTTCTTTTTCTTTCACTTTTCCGTTTTCTGGTGTTATTGGCTACTGGCGTAGTACTTTTGATGCTGAAGTTGATCCCTGTGGATTTTGTAAGATGGGAGAGTTGGAGAAACCTGAGAAGCTTGGTAGTGAGGCTTGTATTTCTTCTGTTAATTGATGCTGCGTTTCTTGCAAATTACTTATGCGTCCTGAGGGATGGATTGGTGAGTTCGAGTCTGAACTGGGCTCAATTCCGAGTGTAAAGTCTTCATCTGATGAGTCGTCTTCTGAGCTCTCTGCTGTGTTTTCTTCATATTGTGTGCAGTCTTGCATATCTTGTTGTATATCCTGAGTTGCTTGTAAATCTTCTGCTTTGCTTGTATGGTTTTCTTGTCTTTTATTCCTTTCCATGGTGCTTGCTATCATGTTTATTGTTTCTTTAGAGAAGTGTATTGTAGGTAAATTGTTATCTGCTAATATGCTGTTTATTACTGAGGGGTAGAGTCCTTCTTGGCGCAGCCCCAGTTTTATTGCTAAATTTGTTATTATCGTGATTCTTGTCTCTTCTTGTATTCTACTTATATTATTTTGGATGTTATTTGCATTAGCCTGGCAATTCCCTGTATTAGTGGCTGTAACTTTGGCGTAACTTGTACGGTTGCTTGTAGTGGATGTTGCATTTCTGTTTGCTTTGATCTCTTGAATTTTCTTTTATTAGGGCCTTTCTCACTGGGCATTTCGCTGCTAAAGTTCTATGTTGTTGATGGCAGTTAACACATTTTTTCGTATTTTCTTTACATTCTCTGTATGTATGATCATGTGATGAACATTCAAAACTTCAGGATTCATACTTTGCACTCCAAGTTGATGAATCAACCGACATAACCAATAGCGCAACTACTCGCCCTTATTCAATTTATTGATTGGGGTACTATAGTAAATCAGTATCTTTGTTGCAAAGAATTGCTTACCACTACTAAAGGTGAAGATATTATCATACTTTAAATAATTATTTTGGGAAATGGAATTTATCCTGGAAGTCGTGTGTCGGGGTTTGTGGGCTACTGTGGAGCTCCATCAATGACTGGTTCTATTAGAGGGCTTGCATCGTTTGTAAAACAACACCATCCCAGCATTATAACAACTCATTGTTTCTTGCATAGAGAGGCCCTGATGGCAAAAACACTTGGTACTAAATTGAAAGAAGTTTTTGATCAAGTTGTCGAAATGGTGAATTTCATTAAGACTAGACCAGTAAAAGCTTGTACATTTGAGCTTCTTGTGAAAACATGGATTCGCAACACACGCTTACTTTTGCACGCACAAGTGAGATGGTTATCAAGAGGTAAAGGACGCTGCCTTGTGCCTGAACTTCGTCAAGAGCTAATGGCATTTTTTGAGAAAGAAAATAAAAGTAAATTTTGTGAAATTCTGACCGATATGTTTCAACACTTGAATAGTCTGAACGTGTCCATGCAAAATGGAAATGAAAACCTTCTCTCATCTAATGACAAAATTAAAGCATTCCAGAAAAAACCAGCAGTCTGGAAAAGAAAAGCTAGTTTAGGATGTTTGGAAATGTTTCCTTTGGTTAGAGAAGGCCAATCAGACAATTTAACTCCTTTAATAGTGGCTCATTTATCAATTCTGGAAGGCAATTTGAACCATTACTTTCCGTCAATAAACACGAGCAATACGATTGGATTCACAATCCTTTCATTGACATTTCAACTGATGACAATGACTTCTCGTTAACAGAAGAGGAGGAACTGGCTACCATATCTACTGACTGTGGCTTAAAGATCAAGCATAAGGAGGTGCCCATCGATCAGTTTCGGATTTCAGTCAAAGAAGAATATCATTCAATAGCTAGGAAAGCTTTGACTGTATTGTTGCAGTTTTCCACATCGTATCTCTGTGAACAAGGATTTTCTGTACTAATTAATATAAATGTAAAAACATATCAAATATTGCATGCATTGATGAAGAGATGAGGGTATGTTTATCACATATAAGGCCAAACATTCAGAAAACTGCGAAATCTCATCAAGCATATGTTTCACATTAGGATACTTAAATGTAGAATATGTTTAAAATATAAATGGTTATTGCAGGTTCTTCTTTATCATTTTCCTATTTTCAAATTTCATGACTAATTTTTCCATATTAAAATCAAAGATGCACCCCAAAGTTTTGGCTATTTCATAGGTGCTCCTTTAAATAAAAAAAGTTTGAGAAACGCTGTCTTAAGTAGTCCCTAACTAAGAACCCCTAGTAAAGAATATCCCATTTATGAAGTCATATATTAAGTGCATTCATTGTTGTCTGGTGAAATCACATAACTTACCCTACATGGTGTTAACAGTACCTTTCTTGATATAAGACTCATCCCTTGTGAGTAATTAATTACTATTGAGAGCGTCTTTAGTGCAAGATTGTTACCTCGATACTTATTTTCCAGACGTGTGTATACTGTATACCTTGAGCCTGGAAATTCCCTCTTGCTTGGAGAAGAATCTGCATCGTTTGTGCCAAGAAGCTACAGTTCAATGTGCACTGAATTCAGCTGCTTCATGAAAGCGTTTGAAGAGGCTCATTAAATCTGTTGCAATCATTAGGACTAATATTTTGATCTGCTGTTAGCTCCTGTAAATAATCCATTTCCTTTTATTTTACTTTTGTTGAGACTAGTTTTCCAGTAAATTTACTTAATTAATCCACGTGGTTGTGTAATATAAACTTATATTTTGTAATACTAGCTTTCAGCTGGCGACCTAATCCATTTCATTAACTGTGCTTTAGAGCTTTATTTGGCCTTAACTGGCAGAATTACGTGGGTCTTAGGTAAAGCAAGGCAATACTACCCCAGTTATTCAGTCATTAAAGTAAATAACCGACTGACCCACGTAATATTGGCGACAGCTTGCTACGGATCTCTGTAATCAACTGGCCATTAGCTGTTGCTAGCTATCCCACAGAGATATAAAGAACTTGGAATAAATTAACTACAAATTAATTAAAAGTTGAAAGTCAGATCATATTAATTTCATGTGATATCTCCCAAGCAAAGAAGGATACAGGCTAAGGTAAGTATTACTAATATCATTGTTATATGAATAAGATAGGGTAGGTAGGGAAGTGTGCAATAAGTGTATTCAATTTACAATTTACGAATAGGAAAAGTTAGGAAAGACATCGCACAGTGTTTGAAACATTGTCTGTCTGGATTCCTTTCAAGGATGTTAAGCTGAGTTATTGAGTCAGGTTTATTATTTTGCTATTCGCCAGCCGAGTAATGCACAATATTAAACTTTTGAACTAGTTAGCTTAGTGCATGACAAAGAAAAGGAGAAAACTTTTGCCCAACTTTTCTCTCGTAGGGTAGGATGGACAATTCCGTAAGTCCATAGGATATAGGACAAAGAACCGTTGGCAATCCTAAGAGGGAGACCCCTGAATAAGCGTGACGATGAGAACTACTTTTATTCGTGGAAAAATCATATTAAATTTTGCTTGCTTTTTTCATTAATAACGGAAACAACTGTATCAGTGTTTAATTTCATAATTCGCCTTTTACATTTGCATAAATCAGGCTAGTAAGAATGTCACATGTTCATTCCTTTGTGTAGTAAAGGGCCCCAAAATGAGCATGGCCACCGAGTGTAGGAATTAATTACATCGCGACAAAAAGAAAAAAAAATCATAACAAATTCGTTTTCCGTCTTTCATCATGTAAAGTAACTTGGGTTCGTGGTGTTTTAAGTTGAATCTTGCATTCCCACATCAGCCTCAGTCGTTTTACAAGGGGAATTCGGTGTTTTGTTCCTTTTGTATTGTAAAAATCGCGAAGAATCCCGGGAGATTTGTATTCCTCCACCGAGAAACATCATGAACAACCCGCTCCCAGTAGAACCACTCTCTTAGCCATCAGCTTTGAGTGGTCATGTGATCTTGATCTGTCTGCCATCTTGTTGGTTGCCAAGCGACTACTATAGCCACCATCTTGAATCTTCAGTGTGGGTATAAATGAGACATGTGCTTGTGTTTACCTGTGGGACGTCACAAGCAGCCATCTCACTCACTCAAAGAACCTTCCACTCATATGCACTGACTAGCGAATTACTTTGCGTCGAGCACTAAGTACTCACAAATCTTTATAAGAATACTTCAATTCAAGGGGAAACTAGGTAGACATAATTTTATATAAATGCTTCACAGAAAGTTAGCTAATTAGTTAGGAAATATAAAAGAAGTTCCTATACCAATATACATCTTAGCAGGGAAATAAATAAAAAAAAAAAAAAGAAACTCAGGATAATTAACCGATATGTACAGGTACACAAATTCAAGAATTTGAATAAGGATTAATAAGAGCATGGTGTAATAGGGCATGCTAATATTGGCAGATAACCCATTACATGACATAGCCAAATTAATCAGAGTATTCAAGATAAGAAAACCTGCTAGTATTCATTTAATTTTTTTTCTCTTTTTTCTTTCTCATTTCTCATGCAGTGCAAACTTTGCCTATGCACTTGTGTGCTAGTACTTGCTTCATTTTTTTTCTCCACCTGTCTTAAGCGCTTTAGGTAGCTGAGAGCATATTGCACCGTCTTCACAGAAAGATCGGGCCGACATAAAGAGAGACAACTCTGTCCCACAGATAGTTGAGGATAAGTTAAGAATTAACCACAGTTAATGACAATTGTCCACCACGAGTGGGGTCTCTTTATCCATACTTAACTACAAAGCGTTCCTCCCTCCTCATGAAAGGAAGTAGCACTGCTAGTACTAGGAACTAGTCACCTACGAGTGTCAAAGCAACCAGAAATTGATTCTCCTTTTCCACAGTGCCACTAACCTGAAGCACTGTCATAACCAACTAAAGCGCTTACCTATCTCTCTCCTCTTACCTTTCCTTTTTCTCTGACTTATTACTTATGCTCTGCTTGGGCAGAGTGCATTTCCCCTTAGTATAAGTAGTTGTACTCCAAGAGTGTTGATTCCTCGGAATGCACCAGCACCCTAGTGCCGCCAAAGACAAGAAGTCCTGTGGGACTAAGCCACTACACCTGTACCTCAAGGTACAGAGTGCGATAATTGTGACCTTTGCATAGCACACTCAGCCACAGTGCCACCTTATTGAAAAGGTGCCATTCCTTGAAGTGTCACCATAGTTAAGGGCCACTTCCCTACACCACTTTCCTTCCCGGACCAATGACCTTGCCTGTCCTAACCTACCAGAACTATGGCGACAGAACATTACTGAGCTTTCATGGATCTGGGGAAGGAGGCAGGTCTCATGAGAAAGGATCTCACTGAGTGGGTGAAAGAACAACTGGATGACAGAAGGAGAAGCAGGAGAGAGGGGAACAGAGGAATATGAAGATGCAAGGAAAGAGAAGAAAAGACAGCATGAATTAGCCCAAAAGGAAAGCAAGCTAGCTCTCAAGGAGAAGGATCTCAAGCTGGAGAAGGTCCGAAAAGAAACTCCCGAAGCTCGGGCTAACCAACAAGCCTCCAACACCACACCTGCTGCATCAAATGCTCCCTTATCAAGCATTACTTCCCTAGCCCCCAAGTGGACTGAGGAAGAGCCAGAGACATAGTTGGAGGAAATAGAAACCCTCTTTGATAATTACAACACCACCGAGTTGGAGAGGGCATTAGTGTTTGCCAAGCACATGGAAGTTAAAGCTAAGGCAGCCCTCCACTCACTGGAGAAGAGTCAAAGAGGCAACATGGTAGAAATTCGTAGGGTTATAACTAAAGCCTACGAGATAACCCTGGAGAAATGGAGACAGCAGTTTCGAGGTCTTGCCAAGGAAGTCAGCGGGTCCTGGACCGAATATCACAAGATCCAATCCAGTACACACTAGTTTGACTCCCTGTCATGCACCACATTCAAGGACCTGTTCAATCAGACCATGCTGGAGGATCTTTACCAAAGTGTCCCTGGGCCCCTTGCTGTGTATCTCAATGACAAGCAGCCCACAACACTTATGGAAGCCTGTCGAATGGTTGATTCCTGGGAACCTACAAGAAGTCTCAAAGCACATCTCAATGGTGCATAGTGCCACCCAGGTACCTCTCAGGCTCGACTCGCCCGAAGAACAGACTACCTGGTAAGCCCACATGCACCCACTGTAAGAAGGTGGGGCACACCGAATCCGATTACTGCTGCAAGTTGGGCAAAAACAAGCAGCCTCCTCCCAATAACCAGAACTCCTCTCCATCCACTTCCACTCAATTTTCTCCACCAATGGTCACTGTAGGTTACCGAGAGCCCCCACAAATGGCACTTGTCAATCCTGTGGTGCTTCTGGCCACTATAGTGCTGGATACCTGGTGTACCCAAATCATGTCCCATCCACCAAGTTCGTCAGCTTGATAAGTACCACGTCCTCCGCGGCTGGGCAACAGAAGATACCTCACCCTGAGAGGCTGGACACTCAGTCCATCTTGGTGGCACCCCTCGATGGCTCTAGCCTGCCAGTGGCCCTACTGGTTACGGTAGACACTGCAGCAGACATTAGCCTGACTGATAGGCCCCAAGTGCCAGCCAGTGCCCCTGTTGATGTGCAAACTCGGTGGGAGATGAAATGGGAAGAGGGTCACACCAAATCCATCCCCATAGTCAAGCTCCAGGTCACGACACCTTGGGGCATGCTGCCCCACTGCCTTGGTGTAGTGAGTGGAATCAGGCCCGGAGTGGAATTCCTATTGGGTTGGGACCTCCTCTGGGGAACCACTTCTCTAACGCCACTCCATAGCCCTGCCACCTCCACACCAGAGGCATCAATTGTAGAATCACTAACCAAGCGCACAGCCACTTTGACTGGCGTGCTACCACAAGAAGAATTACCTTCCACCTGCCGAAGTGGTCAATGGAAGGGGCACTCAATGCAATTCCAGGCCTAGTCCTCCCTCTTCAAGAAAGAACGGCCACCAACAAAGTTGTCTCTCTGCATGAAAGGACATTAAAAGAAAGCAGTACCGCTGTCGAGCATGTGAGGTGACAGGCCACTCCACTAATTGGAAGGGCTGCCCTAATAAGCAACGCCCAGCGGACACCACAACCCAAGCATCTCCAAGAGGCTCTGACCTCCAACTGAGACAGGAATCTGTCTCAGCCCAACTCAAGCCACCTGCAAGGTATTGCATCTCCTTACCCCTTGTCAGGCATACCTGACCAACAATCTCTGCCAGCACCAATTGCAAGTGCCATGCTCCGTCCGTCTCAGACGCTGAGCCACCACAAGAATTGGACCCTGTGTCTGGCCCTACCATGGTGCCAGATCCAGATCATGACATGGATCTTCCTACGGGAGATCCAGGAACCTTCACCGAACTGATCCTAGTAACTTGTGAGCCTCCGGCACCCAACACTTCTTCCTCACCACATCCGTCCCCAGAGGATGAACCTCTGGCAGATCTTACTGCTACACCTTCTATGGGAAACCAGGAACTGGCCTCCCTGGATGCAGAGGTTGAGACCACTCTTGCTCCAGTTTTCGCAGCAGCTGGAGTAGGGAGCTCTCCAGTAGCCTCTGAGGTTACCCCTGACTTCGCGCCCGATAGCCCTTCTGGCCTTTCCCCAGAGTCAGTGCTCTCATCACCTCCTAGGACTGTCATAGATAGGCTTTGAAGGAACCCGAAGAAGAAGAAGGGGCGGAAGACAGCCAAGTAGTTGCAAAAGCCACAAGCTCACCCTGGCACCCGTGCCTCCTTGGCACAGTGCCTTTCCGGTAAACAGTAAAAGTACCCTTGTAAGAGACCACATTACGGTCTTTCGGGCACACGTGTGTGTGCATCATCCATCGGAGGAAACAAGACAAAAGCAAGACAAAGCATCCCGTTTTCTCTCTTTCAAGGAACGCAACTTCTACCATACAATATTTCTGTCTGTTTCTCCCTAACCATTGTTGTCTCAATTTATGTACAATCACCACTACTTGCATTGCCATGCAAGCATTCTAATCATGTACTCATAATGTTCCACCGAATCTCCTGTATCAAACTGTTTGTATGTTCTGTTTGTGAAGACGTCAAATGTCTCGCCATCTCACATATATTATGTTACTGCATTGTATTCATTAATCTGTCTCGAATCTCATGCAATTGGCCATATGTGGAATTTCCTGGCCTTTCCATTGATATATGTTTTATCATTGTACGTTTATTACGTCTCTCACAATTACCATCTGTTTGTCTGTCCACAAGCACAGATGTCCGAAACATAATCTCTGTTTTGACCTGTCTGTGTGTAGAAACTACTTTGCGGCTCACACCAGCCAATAACAACTTTGAAGATTCTGTACATGCAGTCAGTAAGGAACCACCCATAAATCAGACAACACCCAGCCAGTATGTCACTCAATTCGATCCTTATACCCTTGTAACTTTAAATCTTGTAATGAGCAGAAGTAACTGAGTAAGTATAATTTGTTAATCCAGTAATCATAACTATTGTGTATAGAGCCAGTGAACTCATGACATGCATGGCATACTACCTCAATTGAGGAAAGCTCTTCCAAATAAAACCAAGGAATGGGTGCCTCTCCCATTCAAGTATAAAAAAAAACTCATTTAAATAACTTCAGGTTACTCCTTTGTTTACTATGACTGTACATTCTACCGTAAGAAATTGTATACTTTTGTAAGAATATTGTAATTTAGCTAGTTCATTGTCATTTAAGTTGGTGCTACACCAGTGTTCTACTAGGTTATGTCATAAAAGATACAATTGAATGTACCATTTGTCTAGGAATAAATTTCACTATCATCAGAGGTGGCATGTAAATATCCGTAGACACCTTTAAGTAGTGTTAGGAGTCCTTTAGTAAGTAAGTTATTAAAGCTCATATTCCATTCTAGTAGTTAGGTAGATCCTTAGCTAGCCGCATTGCAAGGGCAAAACCTGTTCGGGGAAAGGAGTAAAGTAATCGCGGTGAACAACATGAGAAAGAGTAAAGCAGGAAGAATCAGAAGTTGTTTTCAAACTAAGATCGCCAACTGACAAAGGGTGGGAGTTTTAACTCATAATTGTCATAAAGAGGAATAAGTTTTGCTAGGCCGGACCTTAGATATACTGTTCCTAAAACCTACTTTTCTTTGACCAGACGAGATGAGTGACCAAGCACAAAGTATGCTTGGGGGAAGAGCATGAAGAATAGCGACTGCAATAACCTCACATCGCCAGACTCTCAGCCCAGCTATGATCACGAACAGATGTGCTCAGGGCTTTCTCTGAGCACTTTTTTTCTTCCCCTTTGTCTCCATCACATGGGGCAATTGTTATTCCTAACGGGCCAAGGAATCTTAATGCAACTGATCATTGCATTACATTTAGCACTGAGGTATCTGTCCTGGTTAGGACTAATATTTTGATGTGTTGTTAGCTCCTGTAAATAATCCATTTCCTTTTGTTTTACATTTGTTGAGATTAGTTTTCCAGTAAGTTTACTTAATTAATCCATGTGGTTGTGTAATACACATATTTTGTAATACTAGTTTTCAGCTGGCGACCTAATCCATTTCATTATCTGTCTTTTAGAGCTTTATTTGGCCTTAACTGGCAGAATTACGTGGGTCTTAGGTAAAGCAGGGCAATACTACTCCAGTTAATCAATTATTAAAGTACATAACATATATATATATATACATAATGATATATATATATATATATATATATATATATATATATATATATATATATATATATATATATATATATATATATATATATTATTATGATTAGCAAGAATTTGCTAGCAAACTGCCTCCCCCCCCTCCTTTGTTGTTGTTGGTTGTTCTGTTGTGTTTCATTTACTGCCAGCCGGCCGATCGATAGACCATCTGTCTATCGACTTAAAACAAGGGTTTAAAAGATTAAAGGCGCTCCCATTTTTGATAAAGATCTTTCCTTCGAGGCAAAAGTAATCTGGCTTGGGTGTTTCTCCTACAGGCCAAAACCTCCCCTGCGGGCAGCAGGTGCAATGAGTCAAAACATCTGTGTTGGGCGCACCCCCTGCCCCATAGGAGGGGATAAAAAGCAAAAGCCCACGAGGTCTCGACACACACGCGGGCTGGAGGATATGGAGTGAAGACGTCCTCAACACCAGTCCCCATCGATGCCCTTGCATCCCAACCACGTGGCCCTTTCCAAAGTATACTTTTCCTCGTGCCCTTCGACCGTATTCCAAGTGTTCGCTCCACCGCTGGCCTGCCTCGAGCCCACATGCCATTGCTTGGAGTTTCGAGGAGTCCCCATCGCCTTGCCCCTTTACGGAAGCCCTTGCATCTCACCACGTGGAAGAAACTCGTCCTCGGAAATCGCAAGTCATCCACGGACTGCCTTCTACGCGCCCTCGGAAAATCTGCTAAGGTAAAGTGCCCTGGAAGAACCCCATTTCAGTCACGCTTTTGTCTCGTAATATTTGCTTAAAGAGAAAGCCAGAAATCACCCTTGTCTAATGTCCGTGCGCCTCTTGCATCGGCAGTATTAATTCTTTATTACTCCTTTGGCACCCTCAGTGCAGCTTCGAATTCATTATTCTTTTGTCTATTTTCATTACTGGCGTATAATGTGCATATCTCTCATTTCAGAGGGATCCTATTTCGTGGAAGCTTCTCGGACTGTGGCTGGAATTCCCCAGTTTCATTCAATCTACTTGAGTTCCTCTTTCCCGTACTAATGTCATTTATGTAAATACACTACTTTAAATGTGCCCACGTGTTTTACGTAATATTTCCCTCAGTAACCAGAGCCCTATGCTCATATGAAATTCTCCTTTGTTTTCCTCTTTTTTTACGTTTTCCTGTACCCACGAAGTCAGAATCACAAGGCTAAATTACCTTAAATTGTTGCTACCTGTCTCACAGAGCATATTTCAAACTAAAACCACAGAAAACCGTAAAAATGGCGACCTGGCCATAGATCTCGTTTTGCAGTTGCAGTTCCCTAGCGTTGCTTTATTGCATTTGCAACTTGCCAGATCAGCTATTAGCAAAGCTAAGCTGGGTACGAGACAATTACGAACCTTTTTGTAAAACCAGCACACAGATCCAGAAAATTCCACGTAAGTAAAGTGTTAATCTTAGCAAAACCTTTTTACAATCGTGACTGTTCCTAGGAATTAGAAATAGGGACGCATGTAATCACTGAGAGAAAAGAACCGCCATATTAGATTCGTTAATGCATGCCTTTCAGGATAGGTAGTTAGGAAATAACCAGTGCTAACCATCCTTTGCTTCGAGGAATAGTGCGAAATTCCTCTGTGTTAAAATCCTTGCCATATTCTTTGCTTCGAGGAACAATGCGAAAGAAATTCCTCTGTGATAACTTTTACTTCGCATTTCGAATTAGCGAACTGTTATTTAGGCGCGAATAAAATTCCCATGTGGGACACGACGAAGTCAGCTTGCATTGCTGACAATTCTCTCAGTGTAGTTAGAATTCGAGTTAGGTGTTAGGAAAGCGAAATTTAAACTCCGCTTATAGGAAAATTACTAGGCCGTTGTACTGTTATCCTCTCAGACGACTGGGAAATTCCCGGAATCCCAGACGGTGTATAAATATACGGGTTCATTCACACAGAATCTAAAAATACCTCCGGTGTTGGCCAGACGACCTTCACCCCCGCCCCCCCCATGCCCAGCGTGTGTAGCATTTTTTTTTTTTCCCATTCATTTCCCAGCATACATTTTTTTTTGGGTTTCCCATTAGTAATTTCTAAGTCTCTAAGGGACGTGGCGAATTCAAGTCCAGTAAGTGACTCCTAAAATTCTACGTCGCACGTGGCGAGAATTCCTCCAAATTCCAGTCCTCAGAGACTCCTAAAATTCTACGTCGCACGTGGCGAGAATTTCTCCAAATTCCAGTCCTCAGAGACTCCTAAAATTCTACGTCGTGCGTGGCGAGAATTTCTCCAAATTCCAGTCCTCAGAGACTCCTAAAATTCAAAAGATTTCTCCAAATTCCAGTCCTCAGAGACTCCTACAAAAATTCTAAATTCCAGTCCTCAGAGACTCCTAAAAAATTCTACGTGGCGGCGAGAATTTCTCATTCCTGCGGGAACCCAAAATTAAGTCCCTTTGAGACATTATATAGTGTAGTTCACACACATCTAAGCCCTTACGGGACTGATCAGTCTAGTTCGTTAGAACAACTCCTTAACTTCACGCTACAGCCGGCCAAGTCCGAGCGTGACAAAATCCAACTCGTCTTCCGAGACACATATTAAAAATTCGTTCGCCAAGAACAACCACGTCTTTCAAGACATATCAAATTTTAACAAAAAAAAGTCTCCTCAGACTTACTAATCACCTGTCTTATTCAGACAGATCCATTCTCCTGCAGTCTGAACCATTGAGTGTTTCAGATTCCTGCAATTGAGTCTTTTCAGATAACCTGAGTCTTTTCAGACATTTCCTTATAACCATTATTTCAAAATGGCTAATACCAGAGCCCAACAAAACGAGGATTTCAAATTCTACATGTCCGCTGGGAAGGACATGGGACTATCGGGGCAAGATCTGAGAGCATGGGTTCAAGAGCGAGTGGACGATGCCAAGGCTGAGAGAGCAAGAGAACGTGAGGAGAGAGAGAGGGCAAGAATTGCCCAAGAGCAGGAGAAGGAAAGAGAACGTGAGGAGAGAGAGAGGGCAAGAATTGCCCAAGAGCAGGAGAAGGAAAGAGAACGTGAGGAGAGAGAGAGAGAAAGAATTGCCCAAGAGCAGGAGAAGGATAAAGAACGTGCAGAGAGAGAGAGAGGAAAAGAACGTGCCCAAGAACAACGAGAGGAGAGAGACAGAATCGCCCAAGAGAAAGGGAGGAACGAGAATGGGAAGATCGAGAGCAACAGCGCGCCCACGAGCTCCAGATGCTAGAACGACAGCACGCCACCCCCGCCCCTGCCACGGGAATGAGTGCCCTCAGCCAAGCTCACTCGTTCATGCCAAAATGGACCGAGTCCGAACCCGAAGTATGGCTTGAAAGGGCCGAACGAGTCCTGGAGTGCTGCGATCTCTCCCCCGCGGAACTCTCCCTTGTTCTCACTAAATTCCTGGGCGGAAAGGCCCTCGTTGCCTACCACGCCCTTCCCCGCAGACGATCGGGGAAACTGGGAAGCCGTCGCCAAGCAGTTACGAAGGCGTGCGAGATTACCCCCCGAGCGGTGGAGGAGACGTTGGAGAGAGCAGCCCAGAGAAGCAGGCCAGACTTGGTCCGATTGGGCGTACCATTCGAGAGCGGGCGTTGACAAAATGGCTCGATTCGGAAGGAGCCACTAACACCGCCGAGGTACTCGAGCGGTTTAAATTGAGCATTTCCTGCGCTACGCCCCTCCTGCCCTCGCCACCCATATAGTGGAAAAAGCCCCAGCAACACTCACCGAGTGTTGCCGAATAGCAGATATGTGGGAAACTCACCACCCTCAAGAAGGATCCATGGGGCGGAAGATAAATCCCCGTCCCTCCTCGGAGGTTCAAATTCCCACAAAAATGGGAACTCGGGCAAGCCCTAACTTGCCATTATTGCAAGAAAACGGGGCATTCCTTCGAACAGTGCCGGAACAAGAAACCGGCTCCTCTCTCCCCGAAAACCGACAAATAACTCGCCTGCGCCCTCCACAGGGGCAGCGGAAAGATTTCAGCCAGACATTTTGCACGGCGTGCAAGGTTTATGGCCATTCTCCCGCATGGGCAAAATGCCCATGCAATAATAAATCAAATACCCCACCGTCGCCTTGGCCGTCACAGATCCCAAGTCATTAGGCCCTCCCGCCGAAGGGCCTGTATACGTGGCCCCTCCACGAGGTAGCCAGCCCAGCGCGCCGAGTCACTGCTTTCGACGACTTGGGCGCGCAAATCTCCCTCATCCGAAGGGACAGAGTTCCCTACGGAGCTATCGTCAATAGACGAAAACTCGTCACGATCGAGGAATAAATCAATTTAAAA
This sequence comes from Macrobrachium rosenbergii, assembly GCF_040412425.1. Lineage (NCBI taxonomy): Eukaryota > Metazoa > Arthropoda > Malacostraca > Decapoda > Palaemonidae > Macrobrachium > Macrobrachium rosenbergii. The sequence goes on along the minus strand of NC_089796.1, from coordinate 35,372,854 downwards.
TGATACTCCCTACGGTCCAATTGAGAGTCACAAGACCTCACCAATCCAAAATTTGCAATCTTGCAGTAGCAAGCCATCTCCCCCGGAGGCTATGACGTCATCCTGGGACAGGACTTTCAGTCCCCACCGAAATCACGACAATCTAGGGGTCCACATTCCCGAATCATTCCGCAGGGCGCGAGTAATCCTCCCCGCTTCTCCTCAGTCAAGACTGGCGCCCCCTGGGTACCAGGAGGACGTGCAGTCCCCACCAGTGCCACCTGAGTACGATGTACAGTGGCCCCCTCCATCGGTTCCCGATCCAATTCCAGTGCCCGGCCCTGCCTCAGTGCCAGTGCCAGGACCCCAATCAGATCTCCCTTCAGGAGATGCCAAATTCCTGCCGGTGCCACTTGCATGCCCCGAGCAGGGCCAAGCTTCGTCCGTCCTGACCGACGAGCCCAAGAAACCTCTGATAGCGCCTGACTCTGCCCTAGTGCCAGCGCCAGAGCGCTACGCCGATCTCCATTCACGGGATCCAACTCAGGACCCCCTCTCTTCCCCCGGCCTGGCACCGCTACCAGCGTCGGTCAGAGAGACGGTTCCTCCCGACCACCGCGGAAGCTCACCTGCAGGTGCGGCCTCGCAACCCGTGCCTGAGCTGGTCATCGATACCTGCGAGCCGCTCACACCACCCCCGACCGCCTTCTCTCTGCCTCAGCCCGTCGCCGACGTAATTGCAAGTCAGGATTCTGCCATATCTCCCTTGGCCGATGAACTACAAGAGCTGCGACGGATCATGGTAGAACCAGCACGGAACACTCCTGCGTCAGCTGTCGCATCAGCAGGCCCAGGTGGTACTCCGTGCCGCCCTCCGGTCGCGGGCCCTCCGCTTCCCCGGCCGAGGACGACTGTCCCATTAAGAAAGGCTCAAGGCGAAATTACCACGGGCGTGGGAATTTCCAGGTAGTTTACAAAGAGCTCCAGAGCTCCCCATGGCACCTGTGCCACCATTTCATCTTTCAAAGGTCTTGGCACCCTTAATCCAGAAGGGGATGTCAGGCCCTCCTCTATCTTCCTCCGTTCCTCAGGAACTTCTATCTCTTATCACCTTCTATTAATCTTCCCTTAAATTATCCCCACAAGAGGCAATTAAATACGGGATACCATTCCCCACACAATGTATAAATCATTAAGAATAACAGAGTGAGAAGTGGCACGCCCTTGCGCCCATACCTTGGCACCGGGCGTGCGTGTCAGCCCCTCCTGAAGGAGTCGCGCCCTTCGGTGCACTTTCCTCGCCCTGGGACTGAAGTGATAGTCCGGGCCGTAATTTATAGGCGTGGGACGATAAATTCCCGCCTAACACAATAAAACCCTCACTCTTTTTCCTTAGCTCTTCTGCCAATATCATTTACTTTCTTTTAGTCATTTAGTTATCTTTATTTTAATGAATCACGAGTCATAAACTCTTGTCCTTGTGATTTAAATGCCCCTTTTAAAAAGCTCTGAGAGACGTGTCCCGCTGTTCATATGCGGTTAAGTTTTCATTCGTAACGTCTTGGTAATTTTCCTTTTGTTATTATTATCCCTTTTCCCCTTCCATTCCTTCCAAGATCTCTGTTTGTCCTAAGACCCCACATCTTTTGTCTGCTCGCCCGTCATAACATTGAGTACTCGGTGGGCAGTGGGCGCATAAAATTACCGTAGTTTAAGGTTAGCGAATTAAAACCTCGCGAATACTCTTGCCCGCATACGACTGTCAAATTCCGGTGTGTGGGTCATCCCTCAGCTCGCGTTGAACGATAGCTGAGCAAAGTACGTTAAAACGAAGATAAATTATCAATGCGAATTTGTATAGTCATTACAATATGGTGTAAAAGGGGATGTCATTTACAAAAATAAACGCCATTTACACAGCCTTTCAAGGCAGATTGTACTAACCGCATGCATTTTATCTAAAATTAAGTAACCATGTATTTTAATTCTTGAACAATAACCTTTCTTTTCATTTGTTGGCCATAGCCTCTCATATCGTATAATCCTATAATTCATAATTGTTCGAGTCACATTATAAAGTTACCAGTGGGTAACCAAATCTAAAGTAATTATTCTTTTGCAAGTGTTTAAATCACTTTGCGTTCTGTTAACGAAAATTGTCCCAATGTGTTATTAAAAGTAATGTCACAGCTTCATAAAACCCTTAGGAGTAAAGTTCATTGCAAGGCAGAATGTAGAGTAACGTAAAGCATTTGCCGCTCATTCTTGAATATCGATGTACACACCCGAAGGAGGTATGTACATCATCTTGTATGGGGAGGTATTATGATTAGCAAGAATTCGCTAGCAAACTGCCTCCCCCTCCTTTGTTGTTGTTGGTTGTTCTGTTGTGTTTCATTTACTGCCAGCCGGCCGATCGATAGACCATCTGTCTATCGACTTAAAAACAAGGGTTTAAAAGATTAAAGGCGCTCCCATTTTTGATAAAGATCTTTCCTTCGAGGCAAAAGTAATCTGGCTTGGGTGTTTCTCCTACAGGCCAAAACCTCCCCCTGCGGGCAGCAGGTGCAATGAGTCAAAACATCTGTGTTGGGCGCACCCCTGCCCCATAGGAGGGGATAAAAAGCAAAAGCCCACGAGGTCTCGACACACACGCGGGCTGGAGGATATGGAGTGAAGACGTCCTCAACACCAGTCCCCATCGATGCCCTTGCATCCCAACCACGTGGCCCTTTCCAAAGTATACTTTTCCTCGTGCCCTTCGACCGTATTCCCAGTGTTCGCTCCACTGCTGGCCTGCCTCGAGCCCACACGCCATTGCTTGGAGTTTCGAGGAGTCCCCATCGCCTTGCCCCTTTACGGAAGCCCTTGCATCTCACCACGTGGAAGAAACTCGTCCTCGAAATCGCAAGTCATCCACGGACTGCCTTCTACGCGCCCTCGGAAAATCTGCTAAGGTAAAGTGCCCTGGAAGAACCCCATTTCAGTCACGCTTTTGTCTCGTAATATTTGCTTAAAGAAAGCCAGAAATCACCCTTGTCTAATGTCCGTGCGCCTCTTGCATCGGCAGTATTAATTCTTTATTACTCCTTTGGCACCCTCAGTGCAGCTTCGAATTCATTATTCTTTTGTCTATTTTCATTACTGGCGTATAATGTGCATATCTCTCATTTCAGAGGGATCCTATTTCGTGGAAGCTTCTCGGACCGTGTCTGGAATTCCCCAGTTTCATTCAATCTACTTGAGTTCCTCTTTCCCGTACTAAGGTCATTTATGTAAATACACTACTTTAAATGTGCCCACGTGTTTTACGTAATATTTCCCTCAGTAACCAGAGCCCTATGCTCATATGAAATTCTCCTTTGTTTTCCTCTTTTTTTTTTTACGTTTTCCCGTACCCACGAAGTCAGAATCACAAGGCTAAATTACCTTAAATTGTTGCTACCTGTCTCACAGAGCATATTTCAAACTAAAACCACGGAAAAACATAAATATATATACATATATATATATATATATATATATATATATATATATATATATATATATATATATATATATATATATATATATATATATACATACCTATTTGTTTGAATGGACTGAATCATCAACTACTGACGTGTGCGTTATGAATAATGAGTATTCCCAGAGTTGGTTGCAAGGTCTCAAAAGATCCCGAAATTTGTGGAAAACAATTCCGACCTATTCGTCATCATCAGCATCATCACATGTGCATGTACGTCTGTCCCGAAGTTGTCCTTCAGTATCTCCTCCCAGCCTTCATCTCTACTTAAGAAGGAAATTAAAGGTTACTTAGACAAACAAATGAATTTGATATATTTGTAATGCAAATAGAAGGTCTATGCTGACACATGATCACGATAAAAGGGTCAAATGAGGCCGAAAACTCCGAGTTTCTGTGGAGGTCACTTACTAAACAACGCAACTTCTGGTCTCTATTAGTTAAACAAAAAATGCCGTATGGACACTGGGCTCTGCAATAAGAGGTTCCGTTAAAACTTTAATCCTGTGAATGGCTTACAGATCAATCGTTCTTGCTCAGTATAAACTTGCAAACATCAATGCCGTCTCTGTGCTCAAGTTTTTTTATGAAAGCAAAATGTACAGAACGATTGGGCGTATCGTCATTGGGAGAGAGAGAGATTGAGAGTGGTCCCCTCTTTAGAGCTCATGATTTCAAAGAAGCCATCCATAACCATTAATTTTTATCCTGGAAAATAGATTTATTGACATAGTAATTTACATGAAATGGGATGTATTCAGCAATAATATTGTTCTTAATACATTCTTTTGCAATATATATTTCATATTTTCCTGTCATTAATACAAATAATTTGTTCCAGTAAAAAAATTACTGGCTTTGATACAATTCTGGGACAAACACCTTATTCAGAAAATAACATACTTGATAGGTCACATTGTTAATCTGAGAATCTCTCTGAATTATGATAATTTTTATATTCTAAAATACAATGTTGCATCGTATGTTTACCTGATTTCTTGTTTACAAGATCTTCCTTCAACATTTATACTATATTGGCAAGAATACTTTTCTTAACAAAACTTAGTCTCATTGTAAAAGTGTCAATTTAAATGAAGCCAACATCAGTGTTTGTATTTTAATCTAATAAACAAATATGTGCCTAATACTTGCAGCCTTCTTATGATTCTTTAAATGGATTCAACTGCTCCTAACCCATCTGTCTTATGCTTCTTCCTGCGGAATTCTTTCATACCATAGTAATCTCTATGTCAATGATATCTTTGTTTGTAGCTTTTTCTCAAAACTCAGCCACTTCTTTTAAATGAATATAGCTGTGCGAGGGGATCCAGAAACCAACAATATCCCTGCTCCTTTCTCAGCATTGTAGGTCAACAGCTTTTATTAGAGCAAATAAAATTCCATTCCTGTTCAATGTTTACAACTAACGTTCTAAATATTGACCAATGTCTATCAATTATCCCATTGAATTGGGGATAATTGAGCAGTAGTAGATGTCTTATTGCTCTATCTCTTTACTTAGACAAAGTCTCATTTCAGCATACATGTCAGTCTCATTTTTACAATGACTCCACACTAAAAATATCTTCACGTCAAACAGAGTCATCAAAAAAAATGGATGGTGTTACATCTTGGCAAGTACTAATTTGAATAAATATTCTTTTTATACCGGTCAGGTATTGTATATATATATTAAAGTCTGCTAAAAGTATATAATATTAACATTTTTATCTACTGACATAACCATGGTTTAATAACACACCTTTTTCCAACTTTACACAATACTGTGCAGAATGTCATACCAGTCATTACTTTGTCCCCAGTTTCTTAAAATAATTATTTGATTTAACAATAAACCGCCTCTATTACCTGACCTGTTCTCAACAGCCATCTTTGATGATGACACCTGCTATCATTTTTTTATCTTGCGAGCAGCTGTACTCATGATCTCCTGGATTTTGATCAATCAGACGCTGGTAGATTTGATTCTAATCTCATAAGACTAATTTTTGCATGACACAGCAGTATAATTTTCATGAATTTTATTTTGAAAAATTTTTAAGCAGGCTCCCATTGAGAACCTCTGAGTAATTTAATCAGTTAGCCACAATAACCGCTGTGCTAAGAACAAGGATCCTCATCAGGTATTGAAAATGCACCCAGTACCTAACACCAGTCAACACAGTGACAACGTCTTGTGATTTGCAAGGCTAAACATTCTTCATGTTTAATTTCATCCATGGTCTTAATAAAACCTTTCACCAAAAATTTCGACCTTCATTACAAAATTGATACAATTAATCAGTCCGGACTCTTCTTTTGCTATTTCTTCATTTAAAACTAATCAATAGTTTTCTCCTTCAAGCCTTGTAGTCTCTGTTTCATTAACACACTCTTTAAGATTTCTATCAGCAAAATAATTTCCTCAGTTCTCCGGAAAACATAGTGATTAAGATGAAATTTTATCCATTAAAAATTAAATCGATTTCTAAGGCACACCAATGGAGTGCCTAATTCCATCAAACTTCAGACTCAGCATCCTGATACCAAACCTCCGTCACTGCCTGCTCCAGTTAAGTAAAAAAATCCATACAAATTCTGAAAGATTGTAGTTCATTCTAAATTAGTTCAGACTGTTTCAGTGACGAGCATTTAAAAACAGCCTTAAAATTGAATGATGAAATTTGGCTTCATAATTACTGGATGCAGAAGAAATTTGTCCTATCATAATGTTTTTGTTAGGTCTTATGCCAAAACATTTTAAATCTTCCGGGCAGTGAAAACATCACGTAATCCCCTGCAGAGGCACTGCTGTCCTCTGAAAACGATGGGGATCTTCAGACATGAGAAAGCTCCTTAAATGGTTCCACTATGAAGCTACATCCATACCAAATCAAAGCAATGGTTTTGATAAGTGCCAGGACCGAAACCAAGATCTTATATCCGTGATCATTGGGCAGAAGAAGACTGGCATAACATGAGTAAGTCTCTCAATGGCACTCATAGACGAAGGGACGTTGGATCAGCAATTACTGTTCTACACCCTTGGTGTCCGTCCTTTACTGAAAAATGTACGGTCATCCCGGAATGGGTTAGCGAAATCAAGGCTCTAAATAATGATAACCTCTCAACACCACTACAATCCAGTAGTTTTAATCTGCCAGTTAATTTGTCATCAGTCAGAATCATTGTTCCTATGACACCTCATTTATAAAGGTGAAGAGATTTAGTGTATGCATCGTCACTGCAGGGGCAGGTATAACAAGGTAGTTACAGTGAATACATTCTATCTCTGCTTTATCAACAAACTGTTTCAATTATGCTTTCTGTTCAGAATTCACCTGATATATTTAAACTGGCATCAACTTACAGTTTTATGAAATAAAAACGCGATTTGTTGTCAATAAGGAATCATTAAAGGAATTATGTGATGTATTTTTGTTTGTCAGACATTATTAATCACTTGAGAGAGAGAGAACCTTGACGAGAGAGACCATTTTCTTTGTTCTGACTAACATCCTGGCACCTTAAATTTATGATGGTGCAAAAGATCCTCAATCCCAATTTTATACACAATGCTCAAGAAAACGAAAACCCATTCTTGCATAAACTGGTACCTATTATATCCATTTTCCTCAAATCTGGTATTTCAGGAGTTTCAAAACACCTTTGCAACTTTAGAAAATCCCTAAAAATACTTAGGGACATTATTCCGTGAAGTTTTATCGCCAATATAGCGCTTTAATGAGACAACAGGTCCAGTGAATGTTTCAATACAGTCTGGTCTTAATCAAAGAACTGATGTGTTTCTTGGGAATCATTGGTAGAATAAACTCAGAAACTTCTGATATTCTTCATCCTTACCCCAAAACAAAGGACATTTAAAATAGTCCCGCATCAAATGAGCAATTTGTTTCAGTACAAAGTAATCTTGTCCATGGTTTACTGACAGTTCTTTGTATTTCTTTAGTCCTTACTATTCTTAGTGGTCAAAAGCCCGTGATTATCGTATTGTCAACTCTGAAGGCAGATACCGTTGTTAAACCTAATTTTGATGGTTCAACTGATAGAATCCCTCACTATACTGTAACTGCTAGTGATAGTAGTCTATTAATTTTAAATGAAATGCAATGAATAATCTTTATTATTAAACTTGTGTAATATGACTGCAGAAATTTATTTCAAATCAGCACCAACAAAGAATCCTGTTGTAAGAAATATGGTCAATTGGAAACTAGGGCACCCAGCTGTTTGAGGATATAAACTTTCATGCAGTAATTAAATAGCGGGAATTGACCTAAACCACACTGAAATTTTTATCTGTTCCTTACAAAGATTTAATCCAGAATTTGCAGAAGTTTTCTGACTAAATACAACTTGCATCTTGTTTACTGCCAAACATAGATAAAGATTCAATTCTGTGTTTGTCGACAAACAAACAGATGTCTCTTATCAATACCATGTTAACATACAGCTGATGAAACGTTTATCATCAATGGAAATCAGGAAATTCCACATGTGGCCAACACCTTCAAGACAGATTAATGAAACTACAATGCAGTAGTATCTTTTGTGAAAATGGAGTATGTTTGTACGTCTTCATAACATAAAACATACAAAAGTTTGAATACAGAAGATTTTCATGATACATCAGTACATCGAAAGAAGGTCTGCATTTGCAAAACCAACTTGCCATGGTGCTTGTAACATAAATCAAGAAAACAATGGTTGCCAGAAACAGACGGAAATGGAGGTGTCAAAGAATTTCAGGTAAAACCTTACTAAGGCCATTTATTCAGATCCAGGCGGCTTCATAATTTGGGCCGACTGACTTGGTCAGGCCGTTAGAGACAATGGAATTGATCCAACCTGAGGTCGAAACAATAAACAATAATATCCAGTGAAACGAGTACAAATTACAATCAAACATACAGAGACACAATATAGATACAGTCTTGATGCCTCTGAAGAAACATGTGATACACAATGTGACATTCTTATAAATCACCATAAAAAAATGATTAAAATGGTGACCTCTCACGTTTTTGGCGTGACTAATTGAGCTTGAAGAAAACGGAAGTCACCAAAGAAAACAGGAAGCTCACAAACTGCCAGCTTTGTGGCAAAAAATATATATACCAAACACTATCCTGGCGCATAATATTTACAAACACACTCCCCCAAGACAATCAATGGTGGCCTAATCCCTGTACCTGGTGGGACGCTGAAAACCCACGCCTGTAGGATAACTGAGGGCCTCCCGCCTTAGGCTGCTGCGTGCAGTCCTTCCTGCGGCCGCCTGCTTGGTGCGTGCTGGAGTGCGTTTGCTGGCCCCTGGGTGTGCTGCGGCGCTGCTGCCGGGACTCTCCGACAGGAAGGCGGGCTTTAGCGAAATGGAAACCCAGTCGTTCATGCCTTGGAAATGCCAGCCGAACGCCTTGGTTCCGGAGCACGTTGGAAGGGTCCCCTGTCAGGGCTTAGTTAGTGGTGGACGGACTCCGGCGTCGACTCTGACGAAGACGTGGGTGGCGGATGACAGCTGTACGGCACGAAGGTGGTTGCTCTGTCGATTATGAGCGCCTGCAAAATGCGAACTTGCCACGCGCGGAGCCTCTGCAGAGATGGGGTGGCGAACTTAATCCTGTCCTACGAGCTCTCCCGGCACCAAGGGTTCCCCTCAGGTTTGTTCAGCTGCGGATGGGGTGCCGTCGGCTCTGGGGTTTTTCCTCAACCCGAAATGACCACGAACAGCTGATGTTTCCAGTCCTCGGCGGTGCAGCGGGCCATGAGGGATGACTTTATGGACCTGTGGAACCCGTTCAACCAGGCCGTTGGCCGCTGGGTTGTTATTTTGTGGTGGTGTGGTGCGTGGTTCCCAGCAGTTGAGCCAGGGCAGACCACAGCTCGGAGAGGAAACGCAACAATAATATGTCGGTTGTGATGTGGTCCGGGGCGCCGTCATTAACCCAACTGGAGAGCAGGGCCTCGGCGCACGCCGCGCTGGCGGTGGCAATTGCATGGGCGTGGCAAACCACCTTATTCGAACGGTCTAACCACCGTGAGGAGGTATCTGGATCCGCCTGATGGGGAAGGGGCCCGACGACGTCGATGTAAATGTGGCAATGTTGCGCCCTGGCTGTGGGGAACTCGCCTACCCCCGACTCTTCGTGTGACGACCCACTTTACTGGTCTGGCACTGCAGGCACTGTTTTGCCCAGGCTGTGGCGTCCAATTTTGCACCCCTGCCAGACGAACTTTTTGAAAGCAGTTTGGCAATGGTCCTGCCGGAGGGTGAGAGGCCGTGGATGATGTCAAATACCTGGCAACTGCGTGAGGCTGGAACCAAAGGGCTTATGGGCTGGCCTGTGCTGATGTCACAGAGCAGGCTGGGGCCTCCGGGGCTATGGTCACGTCCCGCCACTTGAGGGATGTGATGGCGGTGCGGTATGCTGGGGTTTCTGGGTCAGCGGCCTGTTCTCTGGCAAGGTCCTGGTAATCTACAAAAAGCTGCACTGCGTTCAACTCGACTCTGGAGAGGGCGTCTGCTACGGATTTTTCTTGCCAAATAAGGTACCTGACAATCAACAGGTAAATTCTGCTATGGCTGAGAGGTGGCGCTGCTGTCTGGAAGACCATAGTAGATCCCTTATCCTTCGTTCTTTTAGACAAAAGCGTGAACCAGTGGCTGGTGGTCTGTGAAGATTGTGAAGGGCGTCCTCCAGGAGGAACTTGAAGTGCCGAACATCGCAGTACATCATGCGATGAGTTCCATCTTCGAAGGTGCTGAATCGGGACTCTGCTTTTGAACTTCTTGCTGAAGAAGGCGATGGGCTGGGGCGCCGTTGATGATTTGCTCAGAACAGCACCGCAGGCAACGTTACTGGCGTCTGTCGTCAGCTGGAGGGGAGCCTTGGGATCTGGTGTGCCAATTTCGGTTGCCTTGGTGAGGCGGTTTCTTAAAATCAGGGAAAAGGCCTGCTGCTGGCTGGGTCCCCAAGACAGGGACTTCAATTGACCTTTTAGGACTTCCGTCAGGGGGGCCGTGGTGTCACGATCCCGGGATGAAGCGCCTGTAGAAGATTTACCATCCCAAGGAACTCCTGGACAGCCTTGATGGAGGTGGGTGTCGGGAACTTTGCTTTGCAAAAAATTTCCGGCTGCCACTTTCGATGTAAGAGGGCGGACGCCCTGTCGGAGATACCTCGTGACCCAGGAACTCTGCTTTCTGGACGCCGAATTACACTTGTCAAACGGACGACGAGGCCGTTTTCTTGGAGGCGCTGGAGGACTGCTTTGATGTGCCTCTGGTGTTCGCTGTGAGACCTGGAAAATATGAGAATGTCGTCGACGTTTAGCAGACGCAGAATTTTAGGTCCCCAGGATGCTGTCCATGAGCCGCTGGAAGGTGGCCCCGGCGTTCCTCAGCCCAATCTGGAGAAGGCGAACACATAGGACCCGAAAACTGTGATGATGGCTGTCTTTGGTATGTCCTCTGGCGCAACAGGTACCTGAAAATAAGATTTAAGAAGGTCCAATTTAGTGAATATTTTGGCCCCGTGAAAGGAGGCCGTGGGTCTTGCATATTGGGCAGAGGGTAGTGGTCAACTCCGTTGCAATGTTGAGCCATCTGTAGTCCCAGACCTCGGGTCTCCAGGAGCCGTCCGGTTTCTGCACCATGTGGAGGGGGAGGCCCATGGACTGGAGGCTTTCCTGCAGATGCCCATCCGTTCCATCTCCGCAAAATTGAATGCTTTTTCGCCTCCTGAAGGCGCTGAGGGGGAAGCCTGCGAACTTTGTCCTAATGTCGGGGCCCTTTTTATCACTATTGGTGGTATATGCCGTGCTTGTTTGGGGCCCCGGGACTTAGGCGTCGGCATAAACACCTCAGGGAACTCCGACAGAAGGTGTGCGGTACTGGTGGGGCGAAAAAACGGCGCTGATGGTGGGTTGGGTCCCGCCGTTAACGGGAGAGACCGGCAGGAGTCGGTTTCGAGGAGGCGCTTGCGACCACGCCGACTAGCAGGCCGAAGTGTTAGAAAATCGGCCCCAGGAGTGGGGTTCTACGTCCGCGACGATGAAGTCCCAGGAGTAACTCTGGCCAAGGATGGAGATCGTTTTTGAGCCTGGTGCCGTAGGAGAGATGGGGTTCCATTTTGGCGGCCGTCAGGAATGGCGGCCGGGTCAGGTGTGCTAAATTGCGGTCCTCTCTGGATGCTGGGAAGACCGACTTTTAATCTCCTGTGTCGACCAGCATCATCCTGCAGGAGACGGTGTTCGCACGTCAGAAACCTACCATTTTTGAGGCCCTGGGTTCTTAGTAGGCTGCCATGGCGGCCTGTCACTGCTGGGACAGCCACCCCCCGTTTTGAACGGTTGAACGAGCAGGGCGGCAGGCAGTTTCAACGTCCTTTCCGAACCACTTGTGATAGCGACAGAAGCCCGGGGACCACCGTCTACTGTGGTTCGTGGACGTAAAAACTGTTGGCGATAATGAATGACGGGCTGCTCTACGTCCTCTTCAGGCTGGACGGAGCTGACCGGCTGAGTGGCCGGTTTTAGCGCTGTTGAAGCCTTGACGGAGTCTGTGAGGTGTTGTGCCGCCTCTTAGGTCCTCGACAGGCATGGTGTAGGGGTGGTGAGATCTGGTTGCGTACTTCCGGGAGGATGCTGGCAAAGAAAAAAATTTCCATTCTGGCATTATCTCCATTATTGTTCCATTTTTTAAACCCGAGACTGGTGTTGACAGGAGATCTTTCAACCATGCCCTAGTCTCTTGGAAATTGAAAACTTACGTTTGATTATTGGCAAGGTCGATAGCACGGGCGGCCCGGAATTTAATGGACCACAGGTCGCAATGCTTCGAGGAGGAACTTTTTCCATTGCTGTCTTGTGATCATTGTTTTGGGTACCCGCGAGATGAGTTTTCATGTTTACCCCAAAACAAGGGAAGCGTTGAGACTACATGGAATGGCCTGTGAGTTTTAATTTGTTTCGTGAGTCAAATAATCTTGTCCATGGCTCTTACTGCGCGCAGCCACGATGGGTTCCCCCTATCTGGTGAAACTTAGTACAGCCCGTGTTTGTAGTGGTTGGCAACTCTGAAGGATATAAAATGTGTAAACCTAGATGGCCAGGTGTGAGAGAAGCGGAGGGCCTCGATGATGGGCGGAGTCTAGTGATAATGGTCTATTAGGTTAAAATGAAATCAAGAATAACCGCGTTTAACTGCATGAAGGAGGATATCCGCGTATGCTTCAAATCCTAGCAAAACAAAGACCCCTTTACTGAAATATTATTGGAAACTAATGCAATGATAAGTTTGAGGATATAAACTTCCTGCTGTGGTACGTAATTAAATAGCGGGATCAGGACTAAGATTGAAACGCTGGTTACAGCTGGGTGTTTTTTATGGTAGTTCCTTACTGAGATTTAATGTACAGAATCTTGCAGAGATGTTATTGACGCTAATGGCTCCGGGACCGCGGGGTCAATCTACATGTCACAGACAGGTAAAACATAGATAAAGATTCAGACATCTGTGTTTGTCGACAAACAAACAGATGGCGATATCAGAGACATGATTAACATACAGTGATGAAACATACATCAATGGAAAGGCCAGGAAATTCCACGTGGCCAATTGCATGAGATTCAAGACAGATTAATGAATACAATGCAGTAGATAATAATAATGAAGAAATGGATAGACGTTTGTCGTCTTCATAAATACCATAAAGAAAAATGATTAAATACAGTTTGATACAGAAGATTTGGTGGAACATTATTGAGTACTTGATTAGAATGCTTGCAAAGACAATGCAAGTAGTGGTGATTGTACATAAATCAAGAAAACAATGGTTTGGGAGAAACAGACTTTAGAAATATTGTATGGTTGAAATCGTGTTCCTTTAGAGAAAGAAAACGAGATGCTCTTGTTGTCTTGTCCACTCCGATGGACGACGAACACAAGCACACACACCCGTGTTTGTAAGAGACGGCGTCAGGCTCTTACAAATACTCTCCCCCAAGACGTGGGTAACGTCTGATTAATTGGCCCGGCTGCGGAGACGACTGCTCAGGCAGAGGGGCAGTGCAGTTGTGTTTGGAAGAGACAGCGTTGGGGCGACAGGCTCTTACAATACTCCCCTGCAAGCGAGGCATCTATGCTGAAATTGTCTTGCCAACAATTGTAGTTGGCTCGAAGGGCTTGGGCTAGGGGTGGGTAGGAGGCTGAAGGGCGGCGCTGGCTGGCAGGAGCTCGAGGAGGACGGAAGAGGGTTGAAGGGTGACGTTGGATGATCCTTCAGTGGCCGGCTCGAGGGCTGAAGGATGACGGCGGCTGATCCTTGGTAGCCAGCTCGAGAGGGGCGGCAGCAGGCTGAAGGATGACGTTGGCTGGTCCTTCGTTGGTCAGCTCGTCCAGTGCAAGTGCGGGGACGGCTTCAGGTTTCCTGGAGGAGGCATCCAGGGCTCCGGTGGTGGGGTGGGTCATCTCGGAGGGTCGGACATCTACTGAGAACTCAGGAACGGCGGGAAGCAGTGAGGCGACGAAGGGTATGTCGGCGCATGGGCCGTCATCTTGGGTCAGCCAGGTCCTTTGGGTCACTCAACAACAGTGTAAGGACTGGGATTGAAATGGACATACTGGCTGGGTGTTTACTGGTTTGTTGGTTTGTTGGTGTTCCTTACTAAGATTTACTGCACAGAATCTGCAGAGATGTTATTGACGTGCGGACTGCAACATAGCATCTACATACAGACAGAGCAAACACAACTTATCATCCGTATTTGTCTATAAGACAAACAGATTATGATATCAAGAGACATGGTTAACATACAGTGATGAAAGATACATCAATGGAAAGGCCAGGAAATTCCACATGTGGCCAACTGCATGAGATTCAAGACAGATTAATGAATACAATGCATTAGCATAATATATGTGAAATGGAGAGACGTTTGTCGTCTTCACAAACAGAAACATACATACAGTTTGATACAGAAGATTCGGTGGAACATTAAGAGTACACGATTAGAATGCTTGCATGGCAATGCAAGTAGTGGTGATTGTACATAAATCAAGACAACAATGGTTAGGGAGAAACAGACGGAAATATTGTATGGTTGAAATCGCGTTCCTTTAGAGAAAGAAAACGAGATGCTCTTGTTGTTTTGTCCACTCCGATGGACGACAAACACCCGCACACACATGTGTTTGGAAGAGACGGCGTCAGGCTCCTACAAGACCACTTGTGTGTTTTGAAATTTGCAGTAACACAGCTTAAACTTTTACTCCGATTGCTTATTAACAATTGTTACTGGTGGAAGTAAGAACTTTCAAATTTACATATGCATCATTTATAACAATTTGTTGAAATTTCAGGTAAAATCTCTTGTCGGGGGTAAAACCAACAAGCAGGTTCTTGACTAACGCAGATAGTGCTTTCATTGCCTCAAGAAAGCCTATTATGTAAATAGAAGAAAACGCCTTAAAAAAAATGCAAGTTAGTTAATGTTAACTTAAGATGAAATGAAGCTTTCACTTAGGATGAAATGAAGCCTTCACGTAAGATGAAGTGAAGCTTTCATGTAAGATGAAGTAAAGCTTTCACTTAAGATGAAGTGAAGCTTTCACGTAAGATGAAGTAAAGCTTTCACTGAAGATGAAGTGAAGCTTTCACTTAGGATGAAATGAAACTTTCACTTAAGATGAAGTGAAGCTTTCACTTAAGATAAAATGAAACTTTCACTTAATTGAAATGAAGCTTTCATTTAAGATGAAATGAAGCTTTCACTATTTTTCTTACTGTACTGGTAACTTACAAACAAAGCCTTTGAGTAGAGCTTCCAGAAAAATGTCTAAAAAGTGCTTTCAAACAAGAGGTCAGATAATATTTTAGGAAAATACTAAGTACATGAACATTAAAACTTTGGTGTTACAGAGATTACTGAAGTAGATTCGATCAACTATAATTTTGGTTTATATTTTGTATAGTATAACTGGAGTTTGTGTATTGTATGGATTTCACATTGCTTGTTATATTATTGGCACTAATCTTAACTTGTAAAAAGACACTTTAACTACAAATTTGTTTGATTAGAACTATGAACAAAGTGGAAGTGTAAAGACGCAGAGCGCCTTTAACGGAACCACACAGCGACAAAAGTCTAGGCCTCTGAAAGCTCCTTCCTCGGAGAACACCCACGCCACTAACGGACTCATTACGGTGTACCCCTCCAGGTACGTTCTGGCGTGCTCAAACGGTTTGGCCTCGCCATTTACGATTCACGTCGACCGCACTCAGAAGTCATTAACAGAACCACGTGGCATATAGTTTTGACTTCTGACGAGCCCCAAACACCAAACCTCTGTCTGTAGTTATGTTACATAACTACAGACAGAGGCCTGGCATTCTTATCGGAGCTCTGGGTCTCCCTGGCACGCCTGATGGGACAACTCTCCACAGTAGGCTATGACAGCATATAACCCTTCATCCAACAACATGGTGGAAAGGACCCACTGTTCATTGAAGGCAGCTCTGATGGCACGTTGCATCGACAATTGGAAGGCACAGCTGCCCTGGGTCCTGCTGGGTCTCCGCACAGCACCAAGGGCAAACGGCGATGAATCTCCTGCAGAGAAAGTCTACGGCGAAACACTGGCCTTACCAGGAGAGTTCTTTCCCACGGAGCCGGACGTCGCAGATACACCCCTTCCAAGGCTGAGGGAAATAGCAAAGAGGTTCACGCCCTGCCGAAAGACTTTTGTGGACAGGACCCACATCTACAGCCCAAAAAGCCTGGATTCCTGCATGCACGTCTTCATCAGGATCGACGCTCACCCTTGACCAGACCATACAGAGGCCCATACCGTGTCGTCAGTAGGGCACCCAAGGCCTGCCTCATCAACATCTATGGGCGGGAAGACTGGGTTTCTGTCGACAGGCTAAAGCCAGCCTTCCTGGTGGACAGTGGAACTCGGGAGGAAACCAGCAGGTGTCCCAGAATTCCTCCAGAAAACAAGGCCTCGGATAAACCCATTGGCATCCCGAAACGTGGTCGAGGACGTCCCAAGGGCCGCACTAAGGAAGTCATCTGCTCGGCAAAACCACCAGGTGATTCAGCAGTCGAAGCCGCCCCACGTCCGCAGGTATCAAGAACTTGGGGCCGGCTCCGGCTCCCAAAGAGGTTCCGCGACTGATTTTCAAGAAGTCTTCCAATCATTATTTCATAATAATTGTCTTGGGGGCTGGGGAGTACTTGTAAAGACATCAGATGTCTCTTCATTTTGCATCAATCACGTCATGCATCACACTTAATTAACATGTTAAGAATCTTATGTAAATATTCATATGTAGAATTTCCTGGTCTTTCCGCCGATATATATTTTATCATTGTATGCATGTTATGTCTCTTAAAATTGTCATTTGTTTGGCTGGCAATAAACACAAATTGCTCAGAGCGTGGGTCACGGCAACTGGAGGTCGGGCACTACGTTTCCATCCGCACTCTGTCATGTATACCTGAGCCCAGGTGAATAAATCAGTTAATACCCAGTTCGAACTTTTTGTCCTCACAGAAGCTATAATTTACGTTACATAAAGTTCCAAAACAAAGTGAAGAGGGCATTGTGGCTATTACAATTACATGCTGCATCCAATCAGCAAAATAATGTCAAGTATCAAATTTCAAAGCAATGCAACACCAGTGTTAATTTTTTTGTCCTGAAAAAGTCAACATCCATATAGTACAGGTCCTTAGAGCAACTAAAATTAACTGCTAAAACTAACCTTACGTTAACTTAAAACTTTCATTTTCTTATTGCTGAACTTTAAGAAGTGAAAAATCTTAAATTACATTTTTCAAGTTCTAAATATGCAGTTAAGTTACTTTACTGAACATTATAATGAAAAAACAAACACCAAAAATCATAAAAAAAAGTATTTAACTTCTAACATCTACACTCACACGATTAACACCTGAAAGAAATAATTGATTAGTTGGTTGTTGGTTAGTTTTTTAACCTCCCAAGCACTTACCTATTGGTCATAAGACCTATACGGTGGAGGTAAAAAACTGGTTGGTTCACAAGAAACTACTCACCTCAAACTTTAATAAACCAACCTTGAAGAGTTTGTATTCTATTTTTCCAGTTGTATGGAGTTTTTCACCAAAGTGTCCTATTTCTCAAGAGAAATACAGTTATCCTGGCTCCGTAAAGTTCAGATTCACCAGTACCTGGAAGTGTTTTTAGTGATTAGAATGATATTATGGCCAAATAAAAGTTCCAATGTAAGAATTATGATGCATGATTTAAGAAAAGATTAAAAACCCATGCTTTTACAATCGAGTCACTTGGCGTAATGTTTTATCAAAGAAAGGAACATAGCAAATTTTCATTACTGTAAACTGGCACAATCCACAATGCTGCATTATGAACAAAATCTTGTGGGCTTACCCTGGTCCTGAAAGGGATTTAATTTGTAGTACAGAAATACAGGACCCATGACCCACTAAGTAAATTAAACGTATCTTTAGTGACCACAACGATATAACGTAAGTTTACAGGGATAAGTATCTAATATTACAAAGAAAATTTTCAAAAGCTATTCACTGTATCCCACAAATGACAAGCAAGGTTGTGACAATCGGCGAGTGGGGAAAGATGGTCAAGTCGGAATAAGACAGTTGAAACAAACACAGAAAAAGATATTAGAGTTAAATTAACATTTAAACCAATAACTGTTTTTGCGAATTTTTCCCCATGACTGGGAGGGTTCTAAGTCCCGGTTAGTGTGGGACTAGGATGATCAGGCCTGAAGGGCGCTATCAGCAAACATCGAAGCGAAGGTCCATCAAAATCAGGTAGGGTTTTACAATTTTATTTAAAAAATAGACTACTTAAATTTAACATACATTAAACTAACGCACCCTTAAGGACCACGCGGTCGGTTACAAGACACATTTCTGAAAAAGCTATACAAAACTAAAAAAAATAGGCTTCTGAATGTTACAATTTAATACAAAACTTATTTCTGAATAATCAGGCTATACTTTAACCGAATATTGACTATATCAAGCCTCAGATGGCAAAAATGTAACTTAGCACACTAAATGAACTGGCTCTTGACTACAAAATTAACAACTTGGCTGGGGAAGTGACGACATGGAGAGTGCTCAGCTTACCTCAATGATATGCCCTCGACAAAGACGCCTATTGCTCCTCTGCATGTCTCGTCGTCACCTCGGTTCCCTTTCAAAATTTCTACTTAGGTTATTTTATAAAAAAATGCATTTGAATTATTTAAAAGAGCACCTCTCCGATATTCATGATACTGCTTATACCAGCAATTCGCCGGACATAAATAATACTCGAGCATATTTACAGAAAAACGAGAACCACGAACTCTGCCACCTGCTTACCACTCCCCCTCGCTTATCCTGAACGTTGTGAAGGATTGTCAAGAAAAAACGGATCCAATTTTTTCATGACAACTGTTGTGCCAAAAGTTCAGTATGAACAATATAGAGCTATAACCTTAAGTATTGAATAACAAGGCTAAATTAAAGTACTGAATAATAATGCTAAAATCTTAAGTGAAACCACATACATAAAAAAGTAATCCAAACTTGCCGTCAGCAGAGATAATAAAGCTTCCATACCTTAACTCCAGAACTTGGCCGTGTGATACATCACGTTTCCACAAACGTACGTACAACTTTAAGACAGCAAGTGGAGAATTTCTTCTCTGTCGTCAATAGAGAAACGTCCATAAACTGACCAGTTCCATAGTCAAACAGAACAAAGAAAAGTCCAGCGTTTTGTCAACTTTAAGTGATAAGTGAATTTTCGTATGGCGTGGCTTCACTGAAGTCAGGATCATTGAGGAGAGTGATGCTAAGTTCACACATTCACGTATCAAGGTACACATGCCCACGCACGGCCGAAAATTGTGAAACGTGACCATACGTGAGTGAATAAGCCCCGCCCGGCTGGATACGTGACATGGGTCAATGTGTGTAAAGCAAGCATATTAAAGTGCACCGCAAATGTACACACTGAGTAAGCGTGACGTGACGCTTACCGGAAGTGGCCCGACAAGCGGTGGCACAGCCAAAAGTAGCGTGTGGCAGAGCAGGTAACACTGACGTTGTATACCTTATGTGTAACGTTGTGCACTACTGAGTTATGTCAACCTCACGTCCCCACGCACTGTGACTGTTAAACCCCAGCTATACAAGGGCCGGCCAGCTGCACGTGTTGCTAGTCGCTGACATAACACCACAGCATCAACACATACTCCCATCCTGCTGAATCAACATGGAGGACATTGCTGAAATTAGTGAACTTATAGCTACAGCAAGTATGGATAGAAGAGAAATGTTGCTGGTCATCGTCAAATATGTGCACACCATGTTATTGCTGGAGATAGCAACTGTTGCTGCAAACCACACAGTGAAGAAAAAGAGGCGGCAAAGGAGGGTGTGGCCATGGCCGTACCTGTAAAAAAGAATGGAGCAAGGTCACTATGACCACCTGATGGAGGAGTTGTCAACTGAAACCCCAGACCTGTACAAAAATTTTACCTGGATTGACAGGGGCCTCTTGAAGGAAATTGTTGAATGGGTCACACCCTACATTGAGAAGAAAGTGACATTCTGGAGGAAACCCACTGAGCCAGGCCTACGTGTTGCTACCATCCTATGTTTCCTCTCTACAGGTGATTCATACAAGAGTCTGCAATACTCGTTCCGGGTAGCCCACAACACCATTAGCTACATTGTACCAGAGACCTGCAGGGCCATTGTTGCTGCCTATGGAAATGAGGAACTGCAGGTGCCACAAACACCTGAAGCTTGGCAGGAGGTTGCATGGGGTTTTGAGGAACGGTGGAACTCGCCCCACATAATTGGAGCTATATATGGCAAACACATTAGGCTCCATAACCCTCCCCGAGGCAGTACACATTACTTCAGCTACAAGAAGTTCTACTCCATGGCATTACTTGTAATTGTTGATGCTTCATACAAGTTCCCATACATTGACGTGGGTGCCATTGGGTCAGAGTCAGACAGTGGTGTATTTGCCCAGACCCGACTGGGTGAAATGCTGTTGCAACAGGAAGCAAATCTTCCCCAACCTGAGGCCCTGCCAGGTCAACCTAATGGATCTCCTGTAGACTATTTCCTAGTTGGTGATGATGCCTTCCCTCTGCGGAATTATCTTATGAAGCCCTACCCCCAAAGAGGCCTATCCAAGGAGGAATGGATATACAACTACAGGAAGGTGGAAAACACCTTCGGGATTCTGGCAAATGGATTCCGAATATTCCACATGGCAATATGCCTGAAGCCTGACCATGTAGAGGCATTAGTGCTGTCCGCATATGTTCTGCATAATACTATAATAAGAAAAAACACATGCAGACAAGGAGGAGATCAGGAGCACCCCATCACACATATCGTCATACCTGGTAGCTGGAGGAGTGACCTGTCCTCAGGAGCAGCCGTTCCAACCGTGACTGGCAACACTGCAACCAGGGATGCAAAGGAACAACGGAACATGCTGAAAGAATATTTTTCATCGGCTGAAGGCTCAGTGCATTGGCAGGAGAACATGGTTTAGTTACTTTCTTGTATACTTTATTGTTTAACTCACTGTATTTACTTAAATGTCTGTTCATGCATTTAGTTCGAATTGCAATATTTGCTTAATATTTGTGTACTTGTATGTGTTGTAGTTCTTTTGCTCTTTGTAATAATTACTTAACATTGATTCTTTTCTGATATGATAATTCTATCTTTTTGAAAGTACCTTCTCTCCGATTTTTATTACATTGTATATGACTTGCTTATTTTTTCTGTCTGTTGTAATTTTGTTTCTTTGCCAATACGTTACATATAGTATTTTGGACTTATTTAAAATTCAGTAATATATACTTAGATGTCTTTTCAGGTTCATTTTGCCCTCTTTATTTGTGTACTTATACTTGTGCTGGTTAATTTAATAAAAGATATTTTTCAAATTCATGATATATTATTCTCATCAATACTTAGTAATTGGAAAGAGGATAGAGCCAGACATGATATTGCAAATATATATTTATTTAATATAAAACAAAAACATATGTATACATATAAGAAAAATATACAGCCACTCATACAAAAATACATAACCCAAGCATACAATAAATACAAGTACTATACACATCCACACATACATAACAAATAAGCTTAAAATTAAGACAAAAATTATTCAGAAACGTGGTGTTGATTGACAGGTTGCTGAGGTCCTTCGAGGTGGAGGTCACTGTGGACCCCACCAGCTGAGCTTGTAGTACCGCCAGCTGTTGTGCTGTCAGCTGTAAGGGCTGAGTGCCTGAATGTGCAGGTGGGCCAAAATCATGTGTAGTTGCAGGCTGGTTTACAGGCACCACAGGTGCCAGACCGTCCCCTGTCACATCTGCCAAAGTGTGATGAACCAGGCTCCGCGATGGCATCATGACGCCCTCTTTGGAGGCACGCATGTAGCGCTGAATGGTGGAGAGGACTTCAATTTTGAGTGTCACCCTCAGGTGAGCTGACACCTCCTTGCAGTCATCCTCCATCTCTTCAAAAAATTTGCGCCAGCAGAGGGTGCTGGGTTCACACGGAGGTGGCTGGATGGAGGCCATCATATCTTCCCAGAGGGCATGTGCCTTGATGATGGCCGTGTCCAAGAGGTCGGAAACCATCAGCTACTATAGGAGGCTTTGTGTAGGGGTATCTCCAGCTAGCAGAGCTCCTGGAGTTCTCAAGGCCCCCTTCCTTGTCCTCTTGATCAAAGCTCCCTTAGGCATCTTGATGTTACTGGCAGAGAAAGCAGTGGACGGCAACAGAGGTGCTGGCGGAGAAAGCAGTGCAGGATGCTGTTCTGGAGACCACTGACCAGCAAGCGCACCACCTGCCCCTTTTATCCCAGGTCACAGCGTTGCAAATTCGTCTCGGATGCAAGCGGTTCGGCAGGGTTGCTGCTTCTACTCCCACGCCATGCGAAGACCCACAGGGTGCAAGAGGGAACCCTGAGCGGCGTGGGACCACAGGTAAGGTCCTAGCAGCCACACGGTCACCACGAGGTTGGCGCCAAGCTGTGAGGGTCGGGCCACACTAAATGACGTTGACGTGGCCACCCACGCATGGTTTTGAAAGGTCGAAAGGTTCGTGGCTCCTGGCGTATGCCTGGGTGGTGCGCAACGGTCTCGCCACTTACTGTCGCACTTACATAGCATTTACGGTACATTTATGTTGTATTTACGTACTTACCAATTTTCGGCCGTGCATGGGCATGCGTGCCTCGATACGTGAATGTGTGAACTTAGCGTGAAACAACATGCGTCATCTGTTTTTGCCTGCATTGCAACTGAATGGACTTTACTGACATTTTATCGCCGGATATTTGATTATTTCTGTTAATATTTCAAAGCTCTTCGATAACATTGAACTAATAGAGTAAATTATTTAATTACCGAAAAGATGAGTGAAGAATTTAGGTGTATAACATCTATGAAAACGTAAAAATGTCTTTTTAAAGCTTTTTACAGAACTGAATACACTAAAGGATGGGGCATCTCTTACGTTATTCTTTCCTCTATTTATTCTTTCTTACCTAATGTAAGTTTCTTATGTGGGCCCAATTTGCCGAAGGAAGGGATTCTGTGGGACTAGCAGATTCTTTGACATCATCATACGCTAGAAAAGACATTCGAAGAATCATATGGGTTCTCTGTATTAACTGTCAAATCCACACTATCATTGCACTCAGAAAACAAGACTCATTTTTTCTGGAAAGACTATTTTCAGTCCTTTCGGTATCAATCTCGGAGCAGCAGATTTGAAGGCTCTAAAACCAACATTTCAAGTCATCTTGGCTCAGGTAATTTGATATCATCTCTAGTTGGTTTTGTGTTGATTCGTTACTAAAGTATAAAAGGCTGTGTCTAACCAAGAACTTCTCAACTCCATTGACAGGAGTAAACGGTGCTTCAAGGCATCAATTTTCACTACAATCTAATAAAAAAGGCATCCAAAGTTGCTTTGCAGTCTAAACAAAAGGAACTAGGGGTTAAGTAATATACTTCAATATAATAGCGTGTTGAAAAAAACGAAGTTTGTCTAGAATAATAAAGATAATAAAGACGATGCTGCCTTCTATTCAAACGCGTTGCTAATATAAGTGGTGAACTAGGGAAAAGGGAGTTCTTTAAAAAACGAATATATCTCTGCGTCCACATTCAGAAATCAGAATTCCAGTACAATTTCTTATTAAGCATAGAGTGAGGAGTATTTTTACGGACTATGCCGCACTTTCAAAACGTCATTAGGTCATAGAGGAGTCAAAACAGAAATAGTATCCATAGGTAGTTCAAGTGGTTTTCAATTCCCTTCACGGAACATTTTCAGACAACATTAGCCTCACTAAACTTTACGTGTTCTTTAATAAAGAATTTTAATGAAAGGGAACAATACAGAATGTTGTTCATATCTGTGCCGTATTTTATTTAATAACTTCTTTTGTTTCCTTCATCACACTAGACTTGTCCTCCCCAAACCATTTCCGTTGGTTTGTGTGTTGGAAAAATCAACGAATAGCCTGGCCATAGGTTTGCATCCCATGCCCTGGTTTATATATATATATATATATATATATATATATATATATATATATATATATATATATATATATATATATATATATATATCATGATATATATATATATAATATATATATATATATATAATATCATAATTATATACAATCATGGGAATAAATGTGATTAATATCAAATTCATCACCGAAGGGAATATATAAGTGATAAATCACCGAAGGGAATTTATAAGTGAGTCTCGAACCCACGACACAGATATTTATCCAGCGACTCCAGTCGAGGTTCTACCCACTGAGCTATCAAGAGAGGTATAAGTAAATGCCGAGTCTGGTGTACTTTATTTACCAGTCGAGAGCGGGGAAATTGTACTTAGCCTCGGCATTAACCCACCTCCACCATGATAGTTCTTTGGTACGTTTGGAACACGCAGCTCTTTTTATGAATTTTTTTATCACACCGTGATTTATATACAATCATGAAGCTACAAATGTCGCTTAATATCAAATTCACGCTAATTTCGTTGATACATTAATTACTGCCAAGAAAGATCTACCAGTGATTATAGGAGGCAAGTATTTTCAAATTGTGGTAATTAGATGGACAGAAGATGAAGGCTATCTGTACGAAGTGTACAAAGGTGCAAGTTCTCCCGGCGACTTTAGATGCAACAAGTAATCTTCTTAGACATATGAAGGTTAGTTTATTGCCCTGCCCTACTTTTACTTTTTGCTTTTTACGCTTTGTGAATTTTTTTTTTATTTTCTTGATATGCAATAGTTATTTATATATCTATATAATCTATAATATATATACCAGTATGAATAAATAACAATAAATATATATAATCAGCAGAAGTTACATCCAGACATTGTAGCTGAGTATGAAGCTTCGCAAATTTCGTTGAAGAGACATGCGACTGCATGTGCAGCAGAAGCGGGAACAAGCTCAGCAAAGAAATTAAAACAGCAGTCTGTGGATTCCATGTTCAAGACAGTCCAGGGTTATCGAAGTTAAACCATGCAACTATGGGAAAGTGTTCAGCTCTTTGGAACGCAGCAGGAAAACCCAAGAGTTCGGAAATAATAAATACAATTATCAGTAAACAACTCAGGTATCCATGTGTTACAAGGTGGAATTCTATGTATGATTCTATTCTTCAAATACAACAACTGGGAACGAAGATAAATACATTAATGCAAGAGTTAAAGCTTCCAGTGTTTGAAGAAAATGAGCTCGAGTTCTTAGAAGAATATGTAGTTGTTATGAAACCAATTGCTGTTGCCTTAGACAAGTTGCAGGAGGAAGGAAATTGTTATTACGGATGTTTGATACCCACTCTTTTAGTAACCAAAGAAGCTCTTTCAACAGTAATGCCGAATAATTTACAGTTGAGACACCGAGCCATTATTGGAAGCAGTACTTTCAGGGTATAAAGCTAGATTTCAGAAGTACTTGGATTTGGATCCCGAGATTATGGATGCTATTTTGGCATCAGTGTCTCATCCCAATTTTAAGTTGAGATGGGTGTCTTTAACTAAATGTGATAACACAGAGGAAGTAAAAGCAAAAATTATATCCTCTCTACAAATGGCTGTAAGAAAGATCACATCTTCAAATGTCGACATGGAAGAAAGATGCAGTGACAGTGGAGAAGAGGACTTCTTCAAATCCTTAGAAGGTTCATCGACAACTCCTCACAATAAAGATTTGGAAGTATTGCACTATTTTCAGGACACAAGTAAAAATCTGTCTTGTTTACTATGGTACCCTAATGTACTGAAAGTATTTAAACGCTATAATACTCCTCTTCCATCATCAGCTCCTGTAGAAAGATTGTTTTCATTTTCAGGAATGATATACAACCCTAAAAGGACACGTCTCTCTGATGCAAAATTCGAACAGCTTGTTTTATTAAAGGCGAATGGAAAACGAAATGAATTTAGGAACATACCCCCTTTTAGCTTTTGGGGGGGAATGGTTTTTTTATTTTATTCTTGTTTTTTGGGTTTATGGTTTTGGTTTTTTGGTTTGGAATATACTTATAAACAGAAAGTGTCTTTTTTTACAACCTAATGCCTACATGTTGCAGTTGCACAGTAACATTTTTAGGTGACTTTTAAAGTGATTTTGAAAATCATTTAAATTTACAGTCGATTTTCGTGATTTAGATCAAAATCACTGATTTTGATTGATTTTGATTTTAAAATCAATGTTTTGGGGTGGTTTTGAATTTGATTTCCAAAATCATTACATTTAGTGATTTTGCCCATCTCTGTATAATATACTACATTTATATATATATATATATATATCTATGTATAATATATATATATATATATATATATATATATATACATACACATACATACAGTAAATATATATGTAAAGGCTCATGAAGGTGACCTTTGAAAAGTTGGGTCAGCTATTCGCAGGGTCCATTTTCACTACACGCAGCAGATAGAAACTGCTGAAACATTCGCATACCACAAAGGTCGAAGAAACCTCCTTGGTGACAAGACACGGGCTGGCAAATGCGTTTTCAGCAAAGAACGTTCTAGAAGCTGAACCAGTTACAAAATCCGGTTTTGAAGGATGCTTCTTAATAATGTATGGTATGTACGTGTACTTCGTGACGCCTCGAAGTACAGAGGCGTGTCTTGCCGAACTTTGACCTCGAATGATGTCATACAAAAGTACGTTCGTTCGTGCGTTACATAATGAATATAATGGGAGGAACCGTTGTTCGAATTGGACTTGTGAGATCCGATTCATGTGTGTCTGAAGATGATGTGAGTGATTTTTCACATGGAGACTGTCCCAGAGGACTTGTGGAGCATTTCTGTTCCACTCCATTCCTATTCCTTTTTCCTCTCTCTCCCTCCTACGAGGATGAGAGTGGTATGACATTTGAGATGACCTGTTTTAATTGATTGACGTGTTCATGTTTTGACAGATGAGTTATTTTCTGTAATTGGGGGTTTATGAATTTGGAGCATTATTTCCTTAGAAGATTTTCTGGTAGTGTTGAAACATTGGATTTCATTCTCCGTAATTTTTAAGAAGTTATTTTTCGTTGATTTTGTCAATAAAGGGTTTTAGTTTTGTACTTAGTATCTCATTCCAGTAGTCCTTAGATTTTAGTTAGGGAAAGATATAACTTATGATGCCGGCTCACGTTACTGCTATCACACAATGTCTCGGAATAAGCGAGATCAAACCTCTGTTCATAAAACAGAGACTTAAATCAAATATAGGCTCAGAAATGGCTGTTACAGTTTTTGGTGGCAGCGTAAAAGGTAGCGTATAAGGTAGTTAGGGCAGTTAGAAGGTGTTAAATAATTAGGCATGTAGGCCTATACGTTTCCGAAGAGACATAAATTAGTGTTGGCATCTCAGGATAGGATTTTGTAGGAGTCAGCAGTTGCTGGGGGCGAGCCATGAGCGTCTATCTCGCTAGCTAGTGTTTTGTGGAGAGTGTTTTGGGTAGGGGGTAAAAACAGTGATATTGTGCAATAATTGCGATATTAAGACCGCTATGCGTGTGTTAAAACACGTGAAGACGCGCGAGTGTTTTTTTGTTTCTCTCTCTTCGCTTGATGGAAATTCGCGTGCTGCTAACGTAAGTGTTGTGATGTTATCTTTTTTTTTTTTTTTTTAGTTGTGTTAATGTGAAATTGTCCTTTTCGTTGTGTTGTAACTGGTGATAGGGACAACTGTGTGTTTTTTGTCGTTGAGTTTTGACTGTTTCGGTTGCAACGAGTGTGTTACGTCATCATCACGGTGACATAGTAATTGCGTCATGAGTTTGGGCGGAGCGTCTTGCTTGCTTTGCCATGCCTAGTGAAGCGCTGAGCGTATTATGGTGCGTTGTATTTTCTTTTCTTTTTTTATATAGCAATCTGCGGTACGCATCGGCGTATATTATGTAAGGGTGATATTTGGTTGTTGGGTTATTTCTGGGAACTTTAATGTTTGGGTAATATCCTACGTGATATTTATGAGTTGCGGGGTGCAAAACAGTTTTTGCACAAGTGTGAATGCACTTCTTGGTTTTTGTAGTCACACACGTATGTGCGTGTGGGTATGTGTGTGTGAGTATGTGGGCAGAGCGCTTGCCTTTGCTTGAGTGACACTTTCCGTTTGGACAAAGGGAAGTGTTGATCCAGCAGTTTTTGACATTGAGAGATTTTGATGCAAACCTCAAATACATTGAAGGTAAGCATAATGTAGTTGCAGATGCATTGAGCAGATATTTTCCGGTCGAGGATGAGGAAATACACACCGAATCCTGTGTGAGAGAAGAGAGTAAATATTTGGTGTCTAATGTCTCTGATACGAGTAGTTCTGAGATATCGCATGTAGAGGACATACACGTTTCTACAGTGCATACTTCGGGGAGAAATAGTGAGTCAGCAGTCTCGCGAGAGATTGTTGTTCGTGATAGTGAGGGTAACGCCGTGTGTTATATTACGGGTGAAAATGTCACTTGGGACATAGGCTTGCTCGAACAAAAGCAAGATGAAGATAAATTGTTGTCAGATGCTAAGGCATTTCTTAGGGGAGTTTCACCGAAGAAAGGGTATAAGTTGCCTTTTCCTGGTCTAGAATTGGAGAATAATTTATTAGTTAGGAAAGTTAAGTATAACTTGCGAAGTACTCTTAGCATGGATGCATTCCTGGGTTGTATTGTTGTTATGGTAATGGGTAGTTACGGGTAATTTTTTTTCCTTTCGGGTGTTAATGGGTTGTAAATGGGCATGACTTGTAGTTTGTTGTAATTCAGGAGGACGTTACTCCGTAGAGTTTTACGAATCTTTAATAGTTCGGGTTCATTGTGATTTCTGATGTAAGCTGCAGTACTTAGTGTAAATTGTGTGCAGAATGCCGTAGAGTTTTGTAGATATATGAATTTGAGTTTTTGTTTTTTTTTATATGGATCGCAACTGCGGTTAGGGTTTTCATCGTTCGCACTTGGCGATAGTAATGGGTTACTTTGAGTTAATGGTTTTCTTTCATATGATTTTGGGAATTGTGATATGGGGTAATTTCATACGAGATTTGACCCGTGTGTTATTGTGTTATTATGTTATTATGTTATGATGTGTTTTGTCGTCTGACGCAATATCTTTGAATATAGAGTTACAGAATAAGGGTTTGTTGTTTAGGATTTTGTTTTGGGGAGGTATTTAGTATATCGGACCGAACGGGTCTGATCTTTTTCGGGTTGGGATATGTCAGTTAGGATTTCGGAGAGGTTTAGGAAGGTTTTGATAGGGATATCGAATTCGAGTATTTGGGATTTTTCAGTTCTCTTTTAAAATATCAGGGAGCTGTACCATGAGTAATGGTAGTTGTTAGGATCATGGGAGCGATTGCCATTACGTCAATTGCTATTTTGTTGAGAGTTAGTCAGGTGTTGCGAAATATTCGCTAACCGGAGTAGAACCTTGATGTCTTTTACGAGATATGATACCTTTCAGATGTTTAGGATTGCCTTTCGTTATTCAGTGTATGGATAGGATTCTTGAGTACTTTTTTCTGTTGGATAGAATTTTTATGAATAGTTCTTTAGAGTTAGTGTACTTGACAGTGAGTTGACTGTGGAAATTCCGGGTACCAACTTGGAATTGTTTCACATTGAGAACATATGACCTTTGCACTAGTAGTCTTATTTGGTTCAGTAATAATATGGTATAGGGAATAGACGAGTTACTTTTTGATATGACTGTCGATATGACCGACTCACGGAAAATACCACTCCCTCGAAATGGAGAGGTTGGAATAAATACCGTCCTCAACATATGAGAAAGCTGTCAACGTTACTTCTGCACTTTGGAGAGATGTCAGGCAGGATGCCTTCATGTTGCCGTACTTTCGAGGAGACGTTGGGCTGGCGCAAAAAGGATTTGCGAGCGCCACTTTCAACATGGGCTTGTGCAGTTGCGAGCCATTCATTTTCGTCGGATCGCTGGGAGACGCAAGAATACATTCAGCTTGGACGGGTGCAGTCGCAAGCCTTTCATCTTGGTTGGATTACCGTTGGCGTGTGCAGTCGCAGGCCTTTCAGCGTGAGGCAGTACCAGGAGTGAAATCGTCTAGATTAATGCGTTTCTTGAATGAACTGGTTGTGCTATAATATCTGTGTTATAAGATATATATAAGTTTTGCACCTAGACATTTTGAGGTGGGGTCCACCTCAGGTGCGTGGACCGAGCAATCTGTAAAGGCTCGCGAAGGTGACCTTTGAAAAGTTGGGTCAGCTATTCGCAGGGTCCATTTTCACTACACGCAGCAGATAGGAAACTGCTGAAACATTCGCATACCACAAGGGTCGAAGAAACCTCCTTGGTGACAAGACACGGGCTGGCAAATGCGTTTTCAGCAAAGAACGTTCTAGAAGCTAAACCAGTTACAAAATCCGGTTTTTGAAGGATGCTTCTTAATAATGTATGGTATGTACGTGTACTTCGTGACGCCTCGAAGTACAGAGGCGTGTCTTGCCGAACTTTGACCTCGAATGATGTCATACAAAAGTACGTTCGTTCGTGCGTTACATAATGAATATAATGGGAGGAACCGTTGTTCGAATTGGACTTGTGAGATCCGATTCATGTGTGTCTGAAGATGTGAGTGATTTTTCACATGGAGACTGTCCCAGAGGACTTGTGGAGTATTTCTGTTCCACTCCATTCCTATTCCTTTTTCCTCTCTCCCTCCTACGAGGATGAGAGTGGTATGACATTTGAGATGACCTGTTTTAATTGATTGACGTGTTCATGTTTTGACAGATGAGTTATTTTCTGTAATTGGGGGTTTATGAATTTGGAGCATTATTTCCTTAGAAGATTTTCTGGTAGTGTTGAAACATTGGATTTCATTCTCCGTAATTTTTAAGAAGTTATTTTCATTGATTTTGTCAATAAAGGGTTTTAGTTTTGTACTTAGTATCTCATTCCAGTAGTCCTTAGATTTTAGTTAGGGAAAGATATAACTTACGATGCCGGCTCACGTTACTGCTATCACACAATGTCTCGGGAATAAGTGAGATCAAACCTCTGTTCATAAAACAGAGACTTAAATCAAGTATAGGCTCAGAAATGGCCGTCACATATATATATATATATATATATATATATATATATATATATATATATATATATATATATATATATATATATATATATATATAAATATAAATAGATATAAAAAATACATATACAAATGAGACTCTAAATTTATACATATACATATATATATATATAAATAAATATATATATATATATATATATATATATATATATATATATATATATATATATATATATATATATATATATATATATATATATATATATATATATAAATGTATATATGTTATAGGCCCGATTTTCGAGGCCTATATTTTATTTAAGTCTCTGTTATAAGAACAGAGGTTGGTATCTTGCTTTGCCCGACATTCATTGCCCCTAACTAAATTCTAAGGTCTACTGGAATGAGATACTAGGTTACAAAACTAAAACGAAAGGATAAAATCGAATGATTCAACATAACTATGAAATTCTTCTGATTAAGGTCCAAAACATAAACACCCAATTCTTTAAGGAAATACAGAAATAACCCATCTGTCATCCAAATCATAAAAGGTCACTCAATACATTATAAAGGTCATTTCATATATGATTCAATGTCACACCACTCCCTTCCTTGAAGAGGAACGTGGAGAAAAAAGAAGGAAGGAAGGATTACCTGTAAGAGACAAGCGTTGTAATATTATTAAAAACCAGAAAATGTAAAAAATGCAGAAACACAAGATTTCACTGCAACAGGGATAAAGTCTTTCTCCAGAGTCTGTAAGAAAAATCTAAAATGTTTTATGAGTTGTACTCACTTCACGAAAGCCCTCTGGAACACAGACTCCATCTGTGTGCTTCCCTGTGGCACAGTTTACATATTAATTATACCCAGAATGGATCGTATTGCCCACTCATTCTATGAAACACTCCCATTATATGGGTTTTGCAACGCACATATGAACACACTCTCGTGACATCGCTCGAGTTCAAGGTACGACAAGACACGCCTTCTGTATAACAAGGTGATACGAGGTACTTGGTCACACATGTACCTACACACTCAGCCAGGGGGAAAAAACGCAGTGATATTTTCTTCAAATCCGGATTTATAACCGGATCACCTTCTAGAATTTTCTAAACTGAAATCGCATTTCCACTCCATGTGTTTTGCCAGCAAGAGTTTTCTGTGAACATTGACTTCTTGTGGTATGCAAACGACACTCAAGCATTTTATTACATGCTGTGTTCAGTCATATGATCTCTCAAAAGGCTGATACATTCTTCTCAAAGGTCACCTTTGTGACCAGTTACATATATATATATATATATATATATATATATATATATATATATATATATATATATATATATATATATATATATATATATATACAGTATATATATATATAAATATATATATATATATATATATATATATATATATATATATATATATATATATATATATATATATATATATATATATATATATATATATATATATATATATATATAATATTTACATATATATTTATTAAATAGGTGTAGAGGTATTTGGGTACGTGCTGCAACGTACAAAATTTTACGATATTCAGCCGTTTTGCAGGTGGAATATATGTCTTAGATGTTTGTTAATACAGCACCTATCGTACAGTCTCTTTTCGGATTCAGCATTGACAACTTGTGACCTGAACTTGATCTGGAGTGCCTCACATACAGTGACACTTGGAGTAGGGGTTAGTGTCAGCATGGAAGTTTCTAGAAGCCCTTATCCGGTTAGAAATCCAGATTTTGGGTGTGCCACAGTGATAGTGTGTATTCGTGTGTGCGGTGCAAAAATCGTTAAGTGAGAAGGGCTCTTGTGAAGAGTTATTCATTCCTTTGTGAAAAGTCAGAGCAGTTACACATGCTGGGATACTCGGGAATTGGGATTCCTGTTTCTTGATGGAAGGGCAGGTCTTGAACTTTGGAAATTACTAACCTTTCCAAATGTTTAACACAAAACAATGATTATCCTTACAGTGATTATTTCTTTGTCATTCTTTAATATTTGTGTCATGTATTTTTGTGGATCATCCTGAATGGTACGCCAGACTGTGGATGATGTTGAAGACATGACATCTAAGTGCCTGTGGGATCCATGGGCGTGGGCGGCTGGTGCTGATATCACAGAGGATGGAGGTAGGGTTGTTGTTGTTGAGGGGGACATCATGCCACTGCACAGATGTTAAGGAGGTCTTGCAGACGTTGAGCTCTGGGTTCTGCTGTTGCTTGGCCACCAGCTGCTTGTAATCAAGGCCGAGGTGTACTGCATTGATGGAGATTTTGGAGAGGGCGTCAGTGACAGGGTTGTGTTTCACAGGAACATGGCGAAGAGTACAGCTGAATTCGGCGATGGCTGACAAGTGGCGGCACTGACGGGGTGACCAGGCACCAGACTGTAGGTTTACAGAATGCACTAGCGGCAGATGGTCAGTTTGAAGGGTGAAAGGCGTGGCCTCCAAAACATGTCGGAAGTGTTTGATGGCGAGGTATGCTGCCAGGAGCTTGCAGTCAAACGTAGAGTAGTTTTTTCTCTGTCTTGCTGAGTTTCTTGTTAAAAAAGGCAAGGGGTAGAGGATGACCATGGATGATCTGCTCCAAAACGAGCAGCTCCTATGGCTATGTTGCTGGCATCCATGGAAAGCAGTAGAGAATGACCTGGTGCAGGGAAAGAGAGGGTGGTGGCCTTGGTGAGGGCGTTTTTGGCGGAGGTGAAGGCAGCTTCCTGCAGGGATCCCCAGGTGAGGGCCTTGGGCTTGCCCTTGAGGACTTTGTAGAGTGGCCAAGGTCGAGGCGATGTCGGGCAAAAAACAATGATAATAGTTCACCATTCCGAGGAATTCTTGTAGACTCTTGACGGTGGTAAGGGTGCAGAACTTCCTGACGGCGGCGACCTTCTCGGGCAAGGACTGGACATCCTCAGGTGTTATGAGGTGCCTCAAGAATTCTACCCTCTTGGTGGTGAAGGAGCATTTGTTATGTTGGACGACAGGGCTGTTTTCTTGCAAGTGTTGGAGGACAATGTGCAGGTATTGGAGGTGCTCTTCCTCTGATGCAGAGAAAATTAAAATGTCATTGACGTATCAGACGCAGATGGGAAGGTCTCCCAGGATGCCATCCATCAATTGCTGAAAAGTAGCTCCTGCACTGCTAAGGCCAAAGCAGGAGTAATTGAAGGTGAAGGTGCCAAAGGGCGTTGTGATGGCAGTCTTTGGGACATCTTTGGGATTCATGGGAACCTGGAAGTAACCTTTGAGATGGTCCAGCTTTGAGAAGATTTTTGCGCCATGTAGGAAGGTGGTCACATCTGTGATGTTAGGGACAGGGTAGTGGTCAGCCGCGGTGATCATGTTAAGCCTTCTGTGGTCCCTGCATGGGCATAGGGTGCCATCCTTTTTTGTTACTATGTGGAGGGAAGATGCTCAAAGACTTTATGCCTTTTGACACAAACCCATCTTCTCCATCTCTGTGAAGGTTTTCTTTGCAGCAGCAGGTTTTTCGGGTGGTAGGTGTCGGAAACAGGAGTGTACGGGAGGGCCCAAGGTTTAATGTGGTGGAAAATACTGTGCTTGGCAGGGATTTGATGAGATTGTTGTAGTTCAGGTTTGAAAACATCTGGGTATGTTGTGTGCAGGTATGCAAAATCTTTTTTGGAATCAGTGATGTGGAGGGCGAGTTCTGCAGGGGCTGCAGCGATGGGCATTGTGGACAGATCGGCAGCATCAATGAGGTGCTTGTTGGCAACATCCATGAGCAGTTGGGAGTACGCCAAGAAGTCCACCCCAAGGAAAGGTACTGAGACGTCTGTGACAATAAACCACTAGTGGTACTTTCTGTTACCAAGGGTAAGGGTGAGATGCTTCTGGCTGAAGGTAAGGATGGGAGAGCCATTGGCAGCTGTGAGTCGGACATTGGATGGCTGTGGGCATTTGGTTGGTCGACTGGATACAGGCAGAAGGGAACAGCAAGCTGCTGTGTCGACCAAAAAGTGAGTACCTGTGGCAGAATCAAGGATAAAAAAAAGACAGATGTGCTGATAGAGCATGTAGGACTGGATCTGTCAGGATTACGGTTAGATTCATGTACATCAGTATGGCCCCTGGTTGAGGGATATGCATCTGCTATGGCTACCATGAGTGGCGGTAGCCATTTAACGCGTTTTTTGGCCATGGGTATCCTGGGAGGCAGTTCTTGGCAGCAGGGCTGAATGTTCTGTGGTATTGGCAAAGCTGAAATGGCGGAGATTGCTGCTGAGTGTGGTTGGTGCCCTTGGGTTTCTGAAGGCAGAATGGGTGGTGAGGGTTTGTCCTGGAAGTTTGTGAGGGTTTGACAGCCATGGTGGCCTCTATGGTGTTAAGAAGGTTGTTTGTCGCTGAAGGGTTGGATGTTCCTGGAAGGGTGGCAAAGGCATGGGAGTGGCAGCGGTTTGCAGCAGCATGGGGGTCTGTTAGATTGCCTACTAGGGTGGCGAGGGCATCATTGAGTGTGTCTTCGATGTTGGTGAGTGCTGCCCTTACTGACGTTGGCAGGTGCTGCAGCCAGAGTACCTTGAGGATGTTAGTTGATTTTGGAGAACTGTCTGCTGCAGGATGAAGATGGGCGAGGGCTCTCATCTTGAGAAGGGTGGCGGATGGGCATTGATCACCTAAGGGTTGCTGTGCTGTGTCAAAGATCTGTTGTACACGAACGGCTGGGGATGGCGTGAATCTGTCTGGTAGGATCTCCTTCAGGTCTTTGTACTGGACAATGTCGGTGCCTTCAGTGTCCAGCCACTCTGTTAGCTGGGGGAAGAGGTGGTCCGGCAGGGTGGTGAGAATGTAATTTGCCTTGGTCGATGAGGACCGTATGCCCTTGATTCGAAATGTGACTTCAGCTCGACAAACCATGTATAGGCATTACTTGGTGTGAAGGTCGGAAGCTTGACTTGGGCGATGGTATCGGCAGGAGTGGCAGAAGGGGAGGGTGATGTGCTGGGTGTTACTACTTTAGCAGGACGATAATTGAGCCAAGACATTGATCTTGAGAATGATAGTTTATTAACAAACTACAGTGGTATTTATATGAAGTGCTGACAAATCAGCAGCCAGGAAATTTACATAGTAACTAACAGACCAATAATGCACATGCATTCGATTTTAGACTTTGTATCTTCTGTAATATGAAGATCAGGTGTGTCACGGAAGTTGGCGATGTCCTGCTGGCTTGATGTATTGCTAAGTAGAAAGGCATGAGAACCACAGTTCGAGAGCCAGGTGTGATCCAGGTGTCGCGGAAGTTGGTGCCAGTCTGTTGGCTTTATGGAACGCAGAGTGGGAACCTAATTCACATGGCACAAAGTTATGGATAACAGACTTAGAAATAATGTGGACTGATTTCGAGACTTGGTGGGAGATGGGAATTAATTACCACACATTGTTTTCTTGCAATTGCTTAGTTTGTTGGTTGGGGGTGTAGCTTGATGGGATTCACTATCTATCTTGCTTGATCTTTCTCTTTACATGACTTGTTGTTGGTCTTGCTTAATAAACTATTTTTTGTCAATTAGGTTTTTGATTTACACACACTTAGAAGTAGGAACTGAGGGTTATGAGAGGAAGGGTGAAGCGCTCGGGGAGAACAAAAGGGAGTCAGCTTTGCAAGAGAGAGAGAGAGAGAGAGAGATCTTCACAGCCCTCGCTACCAGAGGCTTGCAACTCTTCTAAGGTGAGTGCCCCCATTCTAGGTACCTTGGGGGGTGGGTAACAGGTGATGGCAGCTGAAATCAAACACTTTGGTGTTTGAATCCACACTGAAGAAAGAGGTATGAATGGTGATAGATATTTTGTGTTAAATACACATTGTAAAGGGCATTATCTGGGAGTACCTGGAGAGGTCGGTATTTGTGGTTGACAGCATTATCTGGGAGTACCTGGAGAAGTTGGTATTCGTGGTTGCAAAGAAGTGGATTGCAAGCTTGCATTTTTCACGAGGTATAGTTATCGTTGTCATTCGGACAGTCAGTCTTAATCAGGGGGTGTATTGGTGAGATGTTGATTTTTTAAGTAGTTCGTCGAGTTTTGATTTATTTGTGTATTTTCATTGCTTAGATTACAAGTGTGGTTATAACTCTGGGAATATCGGGGTGGTTACAGCGATACTGGGGTGCAGTAATCGAGGAAGACAAAGTGAGTTTTTCCTTTTGAGTTTTCATTTCAGTTAGTTTAAAATCTTATTTTCTCTCTTCTGTCTTTTGTTTTTCCTCTTGAGAAGTTATTGTAGGGTCGAAATATGTGTTTGTTATGGGCTGACTTTATTCAGGGTTTTTCTTTTCTTTGTTTTTCCTTATCGAGTTATTCTTAGTCGTGCTGTGTGTAGGATGCAATGGATGGTTTGTCTACTTAGCGAATCACCTTGGTCACTGTTGCACAGTCAGCGTATATTGCATGGAGACAAAAGCATCAGTGATACCGAGTGGTAAATTTTCCTGCAGATATTTTTCTTTCTTATTTTTTCTGTGAGGGTTTTCTGAGTTAACCTTGAATACCAGGTGACCTTCCACTCAGCTGTTTGCCTGGGTCAGTGGAGCGCGTATAAGAGGGGGATTTACTTCCACAGAGTACATGCTTCCAAGAACAGGTCATTCTTACTGGGGGGTGAGGGATATTTTACGTACCGGCAGAGAAAGAGAAAGTCGGGAGTCGGCAATAATGGCAACTGGGGACACAGGTGATAAGACATTGCTTCATAGGGTCATGACCTTCACTTCACCAATTCAGCCTTTTGCGGGCTTGGTGAATGGGGTTTTAAAGGCAACCTACTGAGATTTTTATTGAAGGCGTTGAAAATCATTTGGCTACGAAGAAAATCCAGAAGGTAGCGAGGAATTAAACAAAGATAAGGGTTTTCTGGCCTCAGATGCCTGAGACGTTGGGAAACGCTGTAGGAGCATTGAGTTTAAAAGATGCCTATGGGTTGGATGAATGTGGTGATTTGGTTTGGGAT
Source organism: Macrobrachium rosenbergii (assembly GCF_040412425.1). Classification (NCBI taxonomy): domain Eukaryota; kingdom Metazoa; phylum Arthropoda; class Malacostraca; order Decapoda; family Palaemonidae; genus Macrobrachium; species Macrobrachium rosenbergii. The sequence goes on along the minus strand of NC_089796.1, from coordinate 35,334,608 downwards.
ATGAGAGCATTTTGTCATATTAGGAAGGGGCAGAGTTCTATGGTAGATTTTAGCTTGCAGTTATTTGATGCAACTTCAAATATGCTGAATGATGTCCCGGATGCAACAGTGAGCAGTTTTGATAACCCAGTAGAGGCTACCTCAGATGAGTCTTTTATCTTTTCCCAAATTAAAAAGCACGTGTCAAAATGCCCAACAGTAGATACCACATTTTTCAATGGGATGCTGAAAACCACGATGGTGGGCCAGAGGAACTCCCTGCGGAGAGACTCAGGTTTTGCTTCTAGTGGTTTTTGCGGTAAATTAGAGAGTGATAAAGGCCAACGGCTCACACGTCACAAATTCGTTGCTTTAACGGCAATAAGAAAGGGCATACGAAGTATTATCAAATTAAATATTGAGGGGTGTGTAAGAATTATGCACACAATTGGAGGTCCTATCCATTGCTCAAAAAGAGTAATGATAGGCCAGTAACCCAGAATTTTGGTTGTAGCTATGGGAAAGCTCCTCTAGAAAGTTATCCTCGAAGTTCTCGAAATAGGAAGAATTTTTGCAAGGCCGACCAAATAAAAGGAAAAGGATAAAATGTTCATGTCGTATAGGCCTTTTGGGAGATGTAGGAGAACTGAAGCCGGTGATGAAAGGAGCTGTGGCTGGGTCTAGTCTTTTCATTTTTGTAGATACAGGAGTATCAGTCAGTTTAGTGGACTATGATTTTTATCAGTCGATGTTTTCCCAGTACAGTATCGGCTACGGGATCCAGAGGAGAGTGTGCAATGTCCAAGCTCATAAACTGGACGTCGTAGGTGCGGCGGACATCTGTTTTTAGCGGGGGGATCAATTAATAAAGGAACCAGTTTTGGTGGTGAGAGGAATTAACTTGGGTAATAAGGTTTTATTGGGGCATCCAGCGTGTAATAGGATCATTATTTCTATATACCTACCCTAGTAAAAGAGGTATAACGGTTGGTGAAACTGGAGATTCTATCCTGTATATAGGTGCTGAGGAAATGGAGGGGAGTGTGGTTGACATGGGTGATAATGAGGAAATAAGTGGGAATAATGAGGAAATTGTAGGAGGTAATCAATCACAGGGAGAAAATGAGCCTAATGGTGAGGGGAAGAGGATATGTACAGGTGTTTTAATGGAGGATATAATCTTAGAATCAGGTATGGTTGGGTTGGTGAAAGTTAAGGTGAGAGATATAAAATTGGATAAATGGGTGTGTATGGTGGAAGGCAGTGAGAAACTTAAAGGGATAGTGAGCACAATTTCCATAAACAAGGTGTTAAATGAAGGGGTCACATGGGTGGAATTGTTAAACTGTAATAATTCTGTTAGGAGGTATCAGAGGAATACTTATGTTGTAGATTTGGAAGAATGGAGAGAGGAAACTGAATTAGTGGCATTAACAGAGGAGCAAAATGGGCTTTCAGAGGCTGAAATGGAGGTTACAAGGGAGATTTTTAGGAATCATTTGGGTGAGGCAGACTATAGGGATACATTGAGGGCTTAGGTGAGGTTTTAGATGAATATTCAGATGTTATCGCTCTGAAAGGAGATAAACTGGGGTTGACAGATGTGTTAGAACATAATGTGCATTTAGAAGGGGGGACGAAGCCCATTTATGTCCCGTCGTATAGGTTTGGCGGTACCTAAGAAGGATGGTTCTATCTGTGTATGTGTGGATTTTACGAAATTAAACGAGAAAACCATCTCAGACAGGTATCCAGTGGCGTGTTTGCCAGAATTGTTTGTGGAGATTGGAGGTAGGAATATCTATTCGTCAACTGATCTCATGCAAGGGTTTTACACGTGCCACTGAGTGAAGAGAGTAGAAAGTTGATGGCATTTTCAGTCCCGAAAGGATACTGAATTTATTTACAAGAATGCCTTTTGGTTTGTCGGGTAGTCCCATTACTTTTACGAGGCTAGTAAATACAGTCCTTCACAGGATGTTGGGGAAGAATGTATTTGTTTATATGGATGATATATTAGTTTCTACAGACTCTATAGAGGAACATTTAGAAGTGCTTAGGGAAATCCTCAGGAGGCTTAGAATGGCGGGTCTGAAAGTTAAACTAGCTAAGTGTGACTTTTTGAAGAGGAATATTGTATATTTAGGACGTCACTTCGAAAGAAGGTGTTCGAGTGAATGACGAGAAAGTCAAAGCGATGGCAAATTTTCCTACACCTTGAAGTAAGAAAAACGTTTACTCGTTCATGGGAATGGCGGGGTTTTTCCTTAGGTTTGTGAGAGGATTTTCTATGATCTCGGCACCTTTGACAGATATATTGAGAGATGATGTACAATTTTCATGGGGTGAAGCTCAGCAGGTAGCTTGTAAGAAAGTTAAGGATGCTTTGATGAGTCCTCCAGTTTTAACATTCCCTGATTTTTCTTTACCATTCACATTAGTGACTGATGCCAATCAAGAAGGGGTAGGCACTTGTTTAATGCAGAAATTTGAGTGTAAATTACATCCAATAGCATTTTACAGCAGGAAGTTCAAAACCCGGGGGAGTAATGAAAGGTTAATAGCGACAGTGGATAAAGAGGCTTTTGCAGTGGTGTCTGGTTTGGTTCATTTTAAGATGCTGCTAATGGGAAATAAAGTGGAAGTTCTTACGGATCATAAGCCGTTGTTGGATCTTTCTAATAAGCCTGATTTGTCTCCTAAGAGGGCTACGTGTTTTTGACAGTTAGGGATTTTGATGCTAAGCTTAGGTACATTGAGGGTAAACATAATGTGGTAGCAGATGCTCTTAGTAAGAATTTTGTGGACAAGAGGATAAGCATGTGTGTAATGCAACTGGGGAGTGTGTGGATTGGGATATTAGTTTAGTGGAGAAGAAACAAGATGAAGATGAGGTTTTAGCGGGCTCAGAAGCGTTTCTTAGAGGTGTATTAGTAAGAAAGGGTTATAGATTGCCTTATTTAGGTTTGGAGTTAGAGGGTAACTTGTTGGTGAGGAAAATAAAATATAAGTTGAGGAGTAGTGAGGATAAGGGGGATACAACACAGATTGTGGTACCAAAGGAGTTGATTCCAGTGGTTTTGGAGATTACACATTGTAAATTTGGTAGTCCACATTGGGGGCTGAGAAGACGTATCAGAAGGTACGTGATAATTTTTTCTGGAAAAATATGTTTTCTTCAGTGGAGAGGTTTGTGAAGGAATGCTCTGTATGTAATTCGTGTAAACCGGCGAGGGTAACGTTGTGTAAATTGGGGTCTTTTCCTATCCCAAGTAGGCCTTTTCAGAGGGTGTATATGGATCTGTTGACGAACTTTTATGAGTCGGGGTTTAGTCATCGACATTCGTTGGTGATTATCGATGAGTTAACAGGGTTCATGGAGATTTTTCTGTAAAAGGATAAGACGTTGGATGAGGTTGCAGTGACATTTTTTGATGGGTATATTTGCAGATATGGGGTACTGGAGATACCACTGATAATGAGAGAGAATTTGTGAATAGAACGTTAGAGTGTCTGGCGTAAGTTATGGGGATACAAAAAGTAAATATTCTTCCTTATGGGCCAGAAGCTAATGGGTTGTGTGAGCGAGCTAATAGGAAAGTGCTCGAAGCTCTTAGAGTAACAGTAGGTGGTAATGATATTAAATGGGACAGATATATAGATGTGGTCAGGCATAGCATAAATACAGTATAGTGGGTAGTGACACCATCGGTATGTCACCGGTGGAGGCATTATTTGGTTATCCAGTTTGGGATGCGTTTGATTTGTTGGCAATTCCTTCTCGTTTTGATGATACCATTAAATAATTAATTGCTACACTTAAAGAGAGACATGCATCTTCTTGGGGGTAATCTTGAGTCGAAGACACAAGAGATGGTCGCGAAAAGTAATGCGAAATCAGACAACGCAAAAATTGCATTTGTTGATAATATATTTTGGAAGATTAATGTCAGAAATAAATTATAAGCTAGGTCCCAAGTTGGAAAGGCTGTTTCGTGTTATAGAAGAAAAAAGAGGAAATAGGTTCGTAGTTTTAAATGAAGAAACGGGAGTGACAAGATTTACATATATCTAAAAAAACAGTTTGATGTTTAGTGAGGTTTGTTTTTTGTGGGGGGGGGAATGTTTATTATTGTTTTTTTCCTTGTTTCTTTTTGTTGGGGTTAAGCAATTATGGTTTTTTCTCTTTCCTCTGTTCGCAGGTGCAGCGATTTAGCATAATTTGTTAAATCTTTTAATCCGAAAGTTTTGTATAATTTGGGTTATTTGTATCATTTGGGTCGTTTATATCATTTGTAGCATTTAAAACTTTCGTGTGCTAGAAGCAGGAGGTGTAAAAGGGCGGCGGTTACTTTAGCTATGGGGGCGACAGCATTGGCCGTAGCACCGATTGGTGGGGTGGCAATTGCAAGCCTGAAGAAGGTTGATGCATTGGATACTGAGGTAGCTGATCAGGGGAGAGTTATGGAAAAGTTATGTAGCAGTAATGTAGAGTTATATAAGCATTCTGAAGATTTGAGAAAAACGTACAATGTGCTACAAGTCACTGTTCAGGGGGTTAGGGGTGACCTAGATTTGACAATGGCTCTGTTTACAGTTCATACGATGATTTTGAATATTGAGAGAGACTATATCGTTACTAGCAGAGATCAAATCTCAAATAAAAGCGGTAACAGCGGCGTCAGAAGGTGTATATCTGGAAATGTTTTCCTTTGCGGTGTTAGAATCAGTCATGATGAATGGTGGTTATAAGTGGGGGTCCAACATAATTTTCACAGGTAGTGATTTATATAGATACTATGGGATAATGAAAGTAAGTTTATCAGGCAGGGGGTTAATCGTGGAGATTCCTACTAGTGCTTAGGACCCATTTTTTTTTTTTATCTTTTATTAGTCTTAGAACCAGTTTCGTAGTTATAAAATAAGACCTTTTCCTAGTACATATAATAATACAGTAGTGATGTTAGAGGGACTAGAAACTATGTATATTATAGGAAGCAAGTTTCAATCAGTAGCTATTGACACATGACATGACTGCTACAAAATGTTTATTTATACCAGTTCCTAATGACTATATGGTGATGCTGTTAGAAACTTTTGGAGGGACTGCAGCTATTTGATGGAGTGTGCATGATAGTGTTGACAGAGTTCATCATGCTTAGCAAGAGGATTTATAATTCATCAGCAAACATTTTCATGCAGCACACGCATAATCATCATGGTGTTGTAGAATTACCAGCTGTACTGGAGATTACGACATTGCCAGCATTAAAACAAGTGGAAGAAATAGACTATATTTGTACTGTTCAGTGACCATAAGTTGGTCTTACCATGTGTTCTTGGTGCGTTGCTGATAATTATCATAATCATGTGTCGCCATATTCTTAAAGTGTAGGTGATTGTGCTTCAAGGGGAAGCAGTCGCCACAAGTGCAGATGATAATTTGTTATGAAACCACACCATAAAAATTGAATAAGCGTATTTTGTGCCGAGGGCAACCCAGGTAGGTGGTCCGAGCCCTATTAAATGGGTGCAGAGGTATTTGGGTATGTGTTGTGACATACGAACTTTTGCGATATTCAGCCGTTTCGCAGGTGAAAGATATAATGTGTCTTGGGTATTTGATAATTCAGCACCTATCGTACAGTCACCTTTCGGATTCAGCATTGACCACCTGTGACCTGAACCTGATCTGGAGTGCCTCGGGGCAAGGGTTGACGTCATCATGGAAGTTTCTAGAAGCCCTTATCCGGTTAGAAATCTGGATTTTGGGTATGCCACTGCGATGTGTGTATTCGTGTGTGCGTTATGAAAATCGCTAAGTGTGAAGGCTTCTTGTGAAGAGTTATTCATTCCTTTGTGAAAAGTCAGAGCAGTTGGATGAGCTGGAATGCTCGGGAATCGGGATTCCTGTTTCTTGCTGGAAGGTTGAGTCTTGAACTTTGGAAATTACTAACCTTTCCAAGGATTTAACATGGACAATGATTATCTTTGCAGTGATTATTTCTTTGCCATTCTTTAAAATTTGTGTCATGTATTTTTGTGTGTTATGAATTGGGTGAATTCTGTGTTTTTCATGGAGATGTTTCCATTCCTTGCACATGTTTTGAAGAGGTAGAAACCATAACCAGTCATGGCATATAACCACCTATATGGGAAATGGAACTGGTAACAGAGTTGACCTTGAAAGTTATGGATAACAGACTTAGAAATAATATGGACTGATTTGGAGACTTGGTGGGAGACAGGAACTAATTCCCACACATTATGCTTTCTTACAATTGCTTAGTTGGTTGGTTGTGGGCGTAGCTTGATGGGATTCGCTGTCTATCATGCATGATCTTTCTCTTTACATGACTTGTTGTTAGTCTTGCTTAATAAACTTTATTTTTTGTAAATTAGTTTTTTGATTTACACACACTTAGAGGTAGGGACAGGGTTATGAGGGAAGGGCGAAGCACTCGGGAAGAACAAATGGGAGTCAGCTGAGAGAGAGAGAGAGAGAGAGAGAGAGAGAGAGAGAGAGAGAGAGAGAGAGAGAGAGAGATCTTCACGGCCGTCGCTACCAGTGGCTTGCAACTCTTCTAAGGTGAGTGCCCTGTTCTAGGTACCTTGGGGTTTAGCATATTTATATATATGTATATATTATATATATATATATATATATATATATATATATATATATATATATATATATATATATATATATATATATATATATATATATATATATATATATATATATATATATATATATATATATACATACATATATGTGTGTGTATGTGTGGATGTACGTATGTATAACTTCATATACATGCATACATTCTGCATTATGCTATTCAATGAAATATCATCCTTAATCAGTGTACGTAAATCGTCAATTGATTTTATGGATCATTCTGAAATAACTGAAGAATTTGGGCTTATATTCAGTTTTGGATGCATTACAGCCTTATGAATTTATTGTACTCATGTTATTTCCTCCACTTCCATAGGATTTCCTTCAGCCATTCCCTTGTAGAAGATTCTTTTGCGTTCATATGTCAAAATATGGGGAGTGGGAGGGAGTTGGAGGATACAAAATCCCACATTCACTCCCTGGGATCGAGGCTCTCCTAGGGTCTGAACGACTTTGGCAACAAGCAATAAGTCAGACATTTGACACGAACAACCTACCGACCTTAAACAGGAACTTGCACCTGTCAGATTTCAAACTTTGAATGGAAGGAATGTCTCCTAGCTCATCACTGAGTCAGTCCAGAGAAGCTCTTCAGTTCTTCTTTGCACACGACCCCTCCAGCAAGCAAAGCCAAGTCTCTCCCTCAGTTTGATTGTTTTTCTTCAAAGCTGTGGTAATTATGGGGCTTGCCAATTTTGGACCTTTGTGTGCACAAGCCTGAATTACTAGTTTGATATTGTGGATCAGTCTTAGCAGACTTAATTGCTAAGAGTATCAATGAAGTGAAGCACTCAGAGTCTTTTCAGCGGGGAGGAGATTGGGCATCATCCTCTTTCAATGGCATCATCAGAATTAGGGAAAAGTAGCCTTCAATCTGGAGGCCTTCCTAATAATACTCTTGCATCAGCCCTGATAATGTATGTATAGCGAATTTTTTGGCCTAAAGGTAGGAGTTATGTTGTCAAAGCAAAAGAAAGAACTTGATTCAGTCAGTGACTCTTCATACCATTATCAAATTCTTTTGTACCAGAAAGTACCAACTGTCTCCACCACATAACCTGCAATAACCTTTTTGTTCACAACTTTAGTTTACGGGACCTAAACCTTTGGGCTTTAGTAAGCAAGTAGCACTGATGCTTCACCAATCCCTTGATTTGCCAGTTGGAGTCTCACATTGATTATGGGGTTTTGCTACCTCTGTTGATTCTTTTATCAACCCCCATTTCAGTTCTCTTCATAGTTGCTGCCGAAGTCCCTGCCAGGATTGGAATTCCATGGAATTTTTTTCTAGCCAATTTCTGAGGCTTAGTCCAATTCACTAATAGGGTTCCCGTTCAGCTCTTGGCCTGTTCCCTTAAGCTTTGGGTTTCCTTACAACTGTTTCCAGGAGTTCCCTTGCCTCTTCAGGTCATTTTCAACTTGTCAGAATACGTAATGTTTTGTGGTCAACCAAATGCAATTTTTTAAAATAAAAGTAATTTTTTCAATACATACCCATCATTTTATCTGAAGTGCCCTTCTCCCAGCACTATAGGTCACTTGTAGCTGGATCAGACTACACAGAGCGATTCAATTAAACACTCGGGGTGTGAGGGGATTTAATACACATGCAACAACTTGCCTGAGCCACCTGATCTTCTCCTTCCTTCAATGGTTATAAGATGTGTCTATGATTTTTGCACAATACATAAAATTGGTTTGTAATAAAAAAAAATTAATCTCATTTTCGAAAAATAAAATGTCCTACTTATAAATGAAATCAGAATAATTTATACTGATGTGAAACAAATCTTTACTTTGCAAAAAAAAAAGATTAAAATAAAATATATATTTAATCTATGAATATTACTCACTATAAGTTAGCGAAGTACGATAAGTGATAAATGAAATACTGAAAAGCAATTATACATGAGGTAAAAATTCAAAGGACATCCCTAAATTCCCATAATAGCACGGTACCTGCAAAATTTATAACTTCCCATTCCAGTGGAATCTGATAGAGAACCTTGTTGTCTAAAGCATCACTTCTATGAGAAAAAGCACTAGTACAGATATGGAAGATATACTTCTAATTACCATTGAATTGGTATGGTACTGCATCACACACATCAGTACTCTGAGTAGTAGGTGCTGTATATACTGCAGTTTTTGCCTCCATTCAATCTTTGTCTGCTCTCACAGAGAGAATCCATTTTCCTCCATTGTTCTACAATAAAATATAGACTTCCCATTGCTTGATACAGTTCCATGAGAAAGAATAAAGGACGCAAACAAATTTATAGTACATCAGTATATCAACAACTCTAACTTTGGTTCATCATTCAAGGTCAAGGCAAGCTTAAGGATGGTACTGGAGACAGAAAATTCTCAAAGAAACAAACAGCAATGGCGTGCTAATAATTATGAAATTCTCTATGCTGTATTACATCCAAAATGGCCATCCTTAACATAAGCAATACCTGGAGAGTGGTTATAAGATACCTAAACTCATGAATGCAATTGGGTGCAGAGCAGTCTTGCAGCATAATAGAAGTAAAGGTAATGTGAGTAATAAAAATCCACAATTATATAGTAAATATAAAATGCATTTTAACGTTAACACTGATGAGGAACACCATTCAGGTGTTCGAAAGTCTTTGGTTTATTTTACATAGTAATATATTTACTATATAATCGTGGATTTTTATTACTCAGATTGTTTTTTACGAAATTGTGAATCTATTAGTAAAGATAATGCTAGGAAGAAACCTTTAAAATACTAGCTGATTCACATTTTCACATGTCTGATTGTCATGTTTATCTAAATTCTAGTGTAATCTGCTTGTTACCTCCCTAGCAAAGTCATATGAAGACAATGAAAGTGAATGAGTAACAGCGAGATGAACTTTACTTAGTACCCAAAATTCTCTAGCATATTTGCTAGGTACCTTGAAAGCAATTAGTGCATCATTCTGCTCTGTAAATTCATCAAGCTATTGAGCCTTACAATTTACCGCTCAGCGGTCCTTAACAGTCAGGATCTTATACATTTGATTAAAAGACTATAAAGATCAGATTTTAATACAATATTTATGCCATAACTTTTCATGAGCAGCAAATCTATAGATAAATTTTAGCAATACAAAACTGAAGGTTCATATATATATATAATATATATATATATATATATATATATATATATATATATATATATATATATATATATATATATATATATATATATATATATATATATATATATCCCAAACTATAATAAAGGTTTTCTAACTCTCATATCAGATTTTGCTTAACTATACAAATCTTGCATGAGATGGTAATCTTCCAAGACAAAAGCTATTCATTATACCTAACTTTTTCAGGCTTTTATCTTATGAGTTCTCCAGTCATACACTGTAGTTTGATTTGAATAAAAGTTGTAAAACTTTGTATAAGAGGCTCTCATCCTTTCAAGAACTAATGCAAATGTCTTCTAATGTACAACATTCTACATTACTGTACATTTATATGGAGGTCTTAGTTAACAGACTGTATACTAAACACAGATATCTACTTCCATGCTTCAGTATAGCTGTACGGTTACTCTAAGCATGAAATTTGAAGTTTCAAGATGATTTCACAACCTATTGTGAGCAATAATCACTAGCAGCTTCTCACATGCCCCTATTCTTAACCACAGTCACAAGGTAGACATCCTTGACTTTGTCCCTTAGGCATACAGTACTGTATATAAAAAATACAAATTGACTGTCTTTTTAAAAGTTTATTTTGTAGCATATAAAAATTTTATAAACTTTAAAAATTATAGCTTTGTAACCAGCTGCTGCATATATGATGTGCTGGTTTCAAATAACAATCTAGAAAAATAGAATCCATCAAAAGAAAGCATCTAGAACAAAATTAATGGTCACCACAATGAGTGTAGAAAAACATTTATTCAAGACTTACTGTTGCATTAGACATCTGCCACTCATTTCCCTATTTCTACCACCATGAAGTACAAAGTTCCCTGTTAAAAAAGTATTTGAGCATAAAAGTGGTGACAACATGCATGTGACTTTCACAACAGTGAGAGAAGCAATCACTATGTGTATGCTATGCAAGTATTTAATGAAGAAGGCAGGATAAATTACTTTTGAGAATATTTAAAGAGAAAATATAGTGTTACTACACAATCAGGGATGGAAGAAAAGTATTAAAATCAAAACTGATGAGTCAACAAATAATAAAAAAATTGGGTTGAAGGACAAAAGAAACAAACTTCCAAAACAATATCTACAAATGCACATTTTACTTGCTATTTATTTCCAGCAGCATATATCATACATAACTTGTGCTCAAAAATAAAATAAAATAGCTTATGTTTTGGTACAGTAATTACTTACAGATAACTAAACACTTCCTATTTTTTCTGCAGATTACAAAATACCAGATTTTAAAAGTAATTAACATTTTTTCCTATACTATATACAAACAAGAGCCTCTTATGTAGGAGCAGTCATAGAAACAGGCAAAAAGGTAGTTCATTGGAGCAGGGGTGTCATTTCAGATTTTTGTTTCGGGGGTCAAAGACGGTTTGGCGAGTGAAGCGAGCCTAATCAGCTGGGTTTTTTTTATTTTGAGCTATTTTATGTGCTTTTTGAAGCACATAAAATAGATAGGTAGATAGATAGATATAACTTTATGTCATGACATTTAAAATTTGGTAGGAATAATGGAAAACCAGCTGCTGTTACTTCTTGGGGCTTGGGGGGGGGGGGGGCAAGTTGAGGCTTGGGAGGGGCAACTTGAGTCTTGGGGGTGGCAGTTACCACCCAGCCCCCCCCTAAATCAGCCCCTTCATTTGGGTTAGGTAAGAGGAAAGGGTAAAATCCCACTCTTCTACTGTAAGCCGTCACTTTTTCCTTTGGCATCAGGGATTATGCTGGGGTTGAGGTACAATTATGTTAAAAGGTTCTGGTTTGTATATCTGGGAAAAATACAAATCACTCTAAAAATTTGGTATTTGTTCCTATGGAAATATAAACCAGCACCTTGTATGTAAGAGAAGCATTCCTCAGGTGGGATGACAGTCTCTCAACTGACTGTCAAGTTGATTCTCCACCAAAGAATGCAATGTTGCTGGTAACAATCATGAGCAGGGACCAATGATTCCTGCAACCTCTTATACTGTCTGGCATGTAAGATTGATCGGGTCTTGAGCCAGAGTGACGTGTGTCTGAAATCTCACACTAAGAAAACTTTGGAGAACCAAGTGCTGTTATAAAGATATGATAGCACAGGTCAGAAGGCAGCTAATAACAGTTAATACAAAAGCGATAGCTTAGATGACAGTTTTCACTAACACTCACCGGCCTTCAATGGGACAGTGGAAAGAGTAACACTTTATGAACTGAAGAAGCTCCAAGAAAAGGATACTTGATTGTACAGTTTATCTGCATAGGAACAAATACTGCTGCTTTGCAGAGGAAGAATGATAAGGAAGAGGGAGTCAGTAACTTACTCATTCAACCTCTAGTCTTATGGCATCCGAATACCTTACATCAGATGTTTTTCATCCAAGGTGAGCTTGGAAACTACACAACCTATTGAGCAGCCACCACAGGTCCTATGATGGGCTTAAGGACTTGTGGGCGAGTTGCTGAGGTAAAGAGGTGAAGGTAGTCTGATCTCATTACCTGTGATATCAAAATGTTTCTCCAGATGGACAGGGAAGGACAAACAAATTTGAAAACTTTTGCCTGGACTGAGTGACTGTCCTCTTTGCAGGATGAACCATATATCAGCTTGAACACTTCAAAACAAGATGAATTCCAACCCTCTGAGGGCCTGACAAGGTACATAAGGCCATATAACTCATTAACATATCATGGCAAGGCTATAAGGCTAGAAGAACATGTTCTGTGGGTGAGATCTCAATCTGAGGCCTCTCCCAAGAGCAATATGGCACCTAACTTAGGCTGCAGAGGATGAGAGTCACATCCCATTTGGGAGGCTAAAGCTAAAGAAGTGGGCAAAACTGTTTGAAGCTCCTGTGAGTATGGGCAACTCTACCCGGGAAGACAGGTCTATAGCCTTCTGTTGGAAGACTTGTCTCCAGGCAGAGCAATTGTCTTCAGAGCAGGAACTGAGAGAAACTTGTTTTTATGAAAGATGGATGAGTAAGTCCGTGATCTGTTGCACAGTAGTTCCAGCTGAAGAGACTCCCCCCCTCTTCCATTACAAAAATCAGAGATGTTGATCCACTCCCTGGTACATGTTAGTTGAGATTACCTCAAAATATGTTCCTAAGAGAGAAGAGTCAGTCAAGGGAGAATTTTAGTGAATCAGGCTGACAGAAGAAAAGGCAAAAATCTCCAGAAGTCCCAAGGTCTGCTGGAAGGCATTTTCCCCTAGTATACTGGGGGTCTGGAATGGAAGAGCAGAACACTGGGTGCAAATGGGTTGAGCAGTGGGTTTCCCCAAAGCTAGAAAAACCATTCCCAATGCAAGAGAGTAAGAACCACTCTGGCTCAATTAACAGTCCAAGGCAGTTGAGCTAGTTCGCCAAAACATTCCCTCCAGGCAGGATGTCTGTGGCTGATAGCTCTAAAGAAAGGCAAACTCACTCATGCATCTACATAGTCAACCACTGTTACTTATTGAAAATAAGGAGTGACAATCACACAATCTCAAAATATTTCAGCTATCTGTCCTGCAAACATTCCCAACATGTTGATGTGCAGATCAAACTCATACTCTGGTCCCTCACCTAAACCACACAGATCTCTCAGGCATGCACTTCACTCCTTCCAGATGCACCTCTACAGGTAGGAAGGCTAGCAGAACTCTCAGTAAGAGGCTCCAAACTTCAAGCCACCAAGCAAGGTTCTTCTTTCATTCTTGTCTTAAGAGCACAAGGAGAGAGGTTGGGCTGCTTGGACCCACCAATGGAGCTTCAGTTGCTGCTGAGATGAGCTCCTCCAAGTATGACAGGTTACTGAAGATGACCTGCTAAAGATGAGCTCGTTGTAACAGGAGCTGTACTGTCACCTCCCAGAGTTTACTGAAGCATTAGTCTTACAAAAAACTATCAATGCTACCATATCTACCAGCATGACTGGTATCTGACTACTACTTGAGTACAAGATCCCATATTTGACTGCTCCTTGGGGACAAGATCAAACTGCTCTGAGTTATAACAACCCCCAGATTATGACAAGAGGCCAGGAAGCCATCTGCATTCTGGAGCAACTGCACCTCTATGGCCTGGAAACCAGCCATTCGTTGAGATAACACAGAAGACATATCCTGGGCAAGTGGCACTGAACAGACACCAAGGTGAACACCAACATAAACACCTGAGGGGCTGTTGCTTGTCTGAAGCACATTGATTTAAACTGACAGTCTTTGAGGTCCAGGCTTCTAGTAGTAGGTTACCAATATATGTGTGGGTTAGGCTTGTTGTGGATAGTAAAGTGCCTTGTAAGCAAAGAGCCAGATAGAGTTGTCTTTAATATGCAAGTAACAAGAAGGACTGTTAGGTGGAAAGAATGAAACAAAACACAAGGTAAAAATGTTGGTGAGATATCTATCTATCTATATATCTATCTATCTATACATATGTATACATATACAGGTAGTCCTGGTTAACAGCGGGCTTTGTTAACAGCGATCCAGTTTTATGGCGCTTGTCTAGCGACGAAAAACACAAATTTTCGGTGCCAAAAATCGCCGATTTCTGCTTATCGGCACTGATAATTGGGTATTGGCTCCGATACATACCTAACAAAGGTGCCGATAACCGAAAATCAGCGCTTTTTGGCACCAATAAGCCTCGCTGATTTTCGGTTATCATCACACCCTCAGAAAGGAACCCCCGCCAATAACCGGGGACTGCCTGTATATATATGTGTATATACAGTATGTATATATATATAAATAATGTATGTATGTACCGTATATGTGTATATGTGTGTGTGCTTTCCCATCAATAACCTTTCCAATATTTTTCATCCTCTAACTTACCAAGGCTGGATAAACAAGGAGTGCTAAAGTCAGGAAGGCCATCCATCTGTGAGACATCAGCCAAAACAGATTATAAAATGAGACGTTCAAGGAGTGTTAGAAACACCTGGATAAGGCTCATGATAAACAGTGACCTGGACTGGGGATGAGGATGAGATGTGTGTGTGTGTGTGTGTGTGTATGTGTATATATATATATATATATATATATATATATATATATATATATATATATATATATATATATATATATATATATATATATATATATATACATTATATTCTGACATATATAAAAACCTATTTTTGGTATATATATATATATATATATATATATATATATATATATATATATATGCACATTGGTTCTGACATAGGAAAAACCTATTTTTGGTAGCCGCTGTGAGTCCTCAAAGAAGTTACTCACTTGGTCCCCCCGGGCTCCATAAGAAATCATCCAATTGCAAAGAATATCCATATAGTTGGTCTTGGCCAGAGTAGTGCTTGTTAGCACAGTGACAGAATATAAAGGACTCAGGACAAGAGGCTCTATCTCCTATCCACAGCAACTACCTTGGTTTTCCCTTCATCCTTCTCAAACAGATGCGGCAACAGAATGTATGTTGGCTATTTTCCTCATTACATATCAGGTATCAGAAAGACAAATATTCAACCCAGTCTAATGCATTTTTGTCAGGGAAAGTGAGTAGGTTTGAGGACTAACAGTGACTACCAAAAATAATTTTCACTAATGTCAAAACCTGTATTTCAATAAAGTAGCCACTCTTCATCATCATAAGAGCTTACAAAAGAAATTGAAAGGTGACAAAATGGCTTAGCACCTGATAAATAAATCCTCACAACCCAGATCAGAGAATAGTCACAGGTTATCAACCATTTTCTTTATTCCAGATAGCCTATATAAGTATTATCCTTTGTGGTTCTAAGGTATCTTACCTAATTATGTTGGGTCTAGCTGCAGGATTATGGCACCTTCCCTGGCAATATCTCAGCATGACCACCATTCTCACAGCAATAGTGTTTCAGGAATTTTGGTCCCGGGTAAAGTCACAGGTTATCAACCATTTTCCTTATTCTGGATACCCATTAGGGTTTGGCTATAAAGAAAAGGAGACAACACATGAACCTATATACGTATCATCCCTTGTGGTTCTACAGTGACTAAATAATTACTGCGCCTTTCTGGCAACATCTCAGCCTGAACGCCATTCTTGTGGCAATAGTGTTTCAGGAATTCTGCCTCTAATAACCACCCTGTACACTCGAAGACTTCTTTGAAAGAAACGTTTCCATAGAAAACCAATAATGTAGTATTCACCTTTTGGATGTCATGTGACTTAGGAAAGGAGTGATGGCGTGTCTTTTCAATGAGGGACAGCAAAATAACTCTCAGCCCATGTGGAGAGAGTGGTTTTTTGTGCTAGGGTGTAGGAAAAAGAGGATTATCCGGGATGTTTACCACGACATCTAGGTAAACCCTGAGTGCCTGAACTGGGCACAATGCTTTATTCGAAATACTGAGTTCCCTTATCAGAATAAGGGCTTTTCTCTTTAATGGGCCAACATTCTTAGCCAGGAATGATGGGCCAGGAGATAACAGTAAACGACAGCTAGGTGTATGAAGGATGAAACATTTTCCCCATCTAAGAATGCCCAGTTCGCTAATCCAAGCCCCTAATGCCAAACAATTCAAGAAGTCTGCCTTTTGGAGCATGAGTTGTAGTTGTATTGGGCCCACTGAGTTGAGGGGATAAAGGGAGTCTAAGAACCTTATTCAGGGACGACATAATGGAAGGTCTTGCAGGAGCTGGTCTTTGCAGTGCAAAAGACTAGCGGAGGGAATTAATGATTTCTTTATTAGAATCAATTCCAAAATCATAAAGGAAGATGTAAAACTGGTAAAAAGATTTCAACTGAGCTCTCAGCATGGAGGTAATCTAACCACACTTCCCATACGGACTGGTATGTTGGAAGGAAGAGGTTCATACTTTTTGTACTAGTTACCTAGCAATGTTAGGTGAGTAATCTTCATGGTAGATTAATTCTAAAAATCCACACATGGGATAGAACAGTGAATGGTAATGAAATCAATTTTCTCACCCATTGTTGAAGAAAAAGGGACCATGATTGTTCAGCTAATTCAGGGCCACTAGGTCAGTGGTTCCATTGATAAATAGTAGCTTTTCAAAGCCTTCAAAACCTGGGACAATGTAAGAAAGAGGTGTATCATCCTCAATTTGTTCCAGTCTTGTAGGAATGCATCTCTTGCTATTGCCTAAATTTTTAGGTTTGGAAACATACATTGGAAGCTGACTGTCCACTTCTGGGTGTGGAAGCATGTGGAAGCATATTGGCAATTAAATGAAAAAAGTGTTTTTCCAATGTCCACTGAGTGGATGCTGCCACACTCCTCTACAGACAGTCTACTATTACACTGAGAGACCCCATGAAGTAAATTGCAGACAAGTACCATTTCCTTACTTGAGCCATCCATAAGACAGATAGCATTACTGAATTGAGAGGGGCTGAGGGTAAGCCCAACTTCTTGATTGAAGACATTGCAGACATATTGTCTAAGACTGACAAATGTTGGTTCCTTTTGGAGGTTTCAATATTCTGAGATGGAAAGACAGCAATAAGCTCCAAGAAGCTGATACGACACTTCCTCAGAGCAGGTAACCATCTTCCCGCTACCTGATGATTGTCTCAATGGCCTCTCCAGCCTGCCAAGGAGGCATCAGTAGGTACAGTCACTCTTACAGACAGTGGAGTTGGGTCAGCTTGTTTTGCCAGAGATCCCTTCCAGGTCCACAGACGAAGTATCTTCCCAGTCTCAGATAAAGGTGATCATAAAGCATTTTCCTGGCATGTGCGAGCCAGACTGTTTACTTCCTACAGTCACAATATGAAGATTAGATCTACCATAGATGCCAACTGTAACAGGCCCAGATTTTGTTCCAGCTGTCATCTGGAAATGCTTTGCTATGCAAAGAAGCTTCCTTATTCTGGTCTGAGTGCTGTTGAGAAGAGACAGCCAGCCACAAAGAGTATCCAAACAAAGTCCCAGCCTCAGAAAACATCAGTTGGGTGGTGTAAGGATGAACTTGTTCCTATTTATGAGGAAACCTTTTGACTGGAGCCTGTCGATTACCACTCTCAGGTTTTGTCAGCACTCTTCACTGGCAGTCTCCTAGATTAGCTAATCATCTAGGTAGGCCACCAGTTAAATTCCTTCCTTCCTGATAGGCCACCAATTAAATTCCTTCTTTCCTGAACTCTCAGATAATAATTTTGTGAAGATTCTTGGGTCAATGTTTAACCCGAAATGCATGACTTTGAATTTGTATGTTTCCTTCTTACTCTGAAATACTAGGAAGGGGTGGAAGGGAATGAAAACAGGGACATGCCAATATATGTCTTTCAGATCTATAGAGATGGTACAGGTCCCTTGCAGGATGAGCAAATGTACTTGGGAAACAGTGGTCATCTGAAACTTGTCACAAACAATGTGTTGTTAAAACCTGACAGGTTGAGGATCACCCTTAGTTCAAAGAATCCTTCTTGGGGATGCTGAAGCAATGTGCTTGGTGCAATAAACACGTTTTTCTTTGTGGACCCTTTTAAAAGGGGTCTGGTTTTTAAAAAAATCTTTAGAGGAGAGGAGGGTGAGACCATCTCTACTCTAGCTCATTGAAAATAATACTATGTCCCAGTGGGGAGGATTTCCACTGTATGTGATGCTGTAGAAGATGGCCTCTTTCTATGCAAATCCTGTTTGGCTCCACCTCTTCCTTTGCCTTGCCTTTAATATGCAGTCCAGGAGTTGATTTTACTTTACCCTGGTAGGAGTGTCTTTGGCCACTGCAAAAGAGGTGCTGCTGCTATTGTTGTCCCTTCTGTTGTTGGAGGGATCCTTTAGTAGTCACTGGAGGCTTGTATGGCTTTCTTAGGCTTAGGGAGAGGAAACTGTCCAGATTATTGTTTCCCAGGTTCCCCTTTTCCAAGAAGGGCATATATTGTGCAATTCTCTTGTTGGGCTTATTTGGTGAGTTGTACGACAACAGACTTCAAAGGAGTCCCGGCAGAAGGAGGAAGAATGTTATAGGGAAGTTACAGTGGGGAGTGACATGTTGGAGCCCACCCATGCAGCCTTTCGTGCCTTAATGCTAAACTCAATAAAGTCATAGAGTGCTCCTCATAGGGTCCACTAAGTGTTTTGGCTACTGCAGCGAACATTGTTCTGGAAGGCTCTGGAAGCTCTTTAATAGTTACTTTTAGCATAGTAGTAGAGGTTATAATATTGAGAAGGTGGGGCCTAGCGTGAAATTCAGCCATGGCTGTCCCATCTGAGATTTTTCTCATAGGGATCCCAAAACAATAATTTTAGAGAGCCAATAGCCCTCTCTGGGAGGCGTCAGCTTTCTGTCCCTTCACTTTTAAAACAATCAATCATGCGAAGACAGAATTTCAGGATTTTGTGGTGACTGGGAAATGAGAGTTAATGGCAAAAATAAAACCATTTGTCTCTGTCATCCCAGTATCTGATAGTTCTACAATGGAATAGGCAACACTTTTTTTTGAGAGAAAAAAAGTGTTGCCTATTCCATTGTAGAACTATCAGATACTGGGATGACAGAAAAAAATGGCTTTATTTCTGCCATTAACTCTCATTTCCCAGTCACCACAAAATCCTGAAATTCTGTCTTCGCATGATTGATTGTTTTAAAAGTGAAGGGACAGAAAGCTGACGCCTCCCAGAGAGGGCTATTGGCTCTCTAAAATTATTGTTTTGCTAAATTTTCAATTCTAATAAAAGGTTGCTGCAGTGACTTTCATTGCTGTATTAATGGGCAAGATAACCATCTCCTTTGGCAACTTCTGAATTCCTATTGAAGGAGGGACCAAATGCCATTCAGTATTGGGGAAGGCCTCTCTGTCCCACCTCTTTTTTTTATTTAAGTATACATTAATGAGTGAACTCCGATGGATTTGGGATAATGAAACATAAATGGATTATTAGAGTCAAGATATTCAGTTACTTTTTTTTATGTTCTCGACATAAGGAAGCTTTATTTTGTCGTTAAAATCTATTTGATTGTTGTTTGTGGGACCTCTGTGGTAGAATTTGTTCGCTTTGTTAATAACCTTCTCGATAATGTGTGGTGGGTAAAGCAGTTGCATTACATGTTGACGGATCGTATTGAATTCTTTTTCTAAATCCTATTTGAACATATCCTAAGCCCTCTGAGAAACAGACTGCAGCCAACCATGATCTTTATGGAGACATCATGATAGCTTAGGCAGTGAAAATGAGAAACACCGAAAGTAGGCTTCCTTTATATTGTGAAGGTGTATCTGTTGTGTTCTCTTATAATTAAGACACCTAGAAAAGGCAATTTTCCGTCCTTTTCCCATTCTGTTGTAAATTCTATAGTCGGAACTAGCGAATTTAGTCTATTAAAAAATGACTGAAATCTCCTCAGCTACTGTCCCAGAATGTAAAGATATCTACATATCTAAGTCAGATCATATTACGGGGTGTAACAGACGACAAAATTTCCGTTTCAAAGCATTCCATGTAAAGGTTGGCTAGAAGTGGGGACAGGGGGCTGCCTGTGCTACAGCCAAACCTTTGTTTGTAAAATTTACCTTTAAAAGAAAAAAAAATCATTGGTTACGCCGAGGTTAATAAGTTTTAGCGTTTCTTCAATGCCAAGAGGAAACTGTTCTTCAAATGGTTGGACTTCGTCTTTAGAAAAATCAACACCTCGGCGATCGGGACTTCAGTAAATATATAATGATTCTACGTCTAAACTGAGCATTTTGACGTTATTCAAAGGGATGTTTATGCTATTAAATTTTTGTATAAAGTCCTCTGCACGTTTTACGTGGGATGATGAGAAAGTTCTTAAGAAGGGTGATAACAGATCTGCCAGCCATTTATATACAGTAGTTTATACATGAAAGAGTCCCTACTGGATATTATGGGGTGTATGGGAATTGCAAAGTGTGTATAGTGTTTTTATGGGCCTTTTTATCCTCACACACACATATATATATATATATATATATATATATATATATATATATATATATATATATATATATATATATATATATATACATACATACATATATATATATATTCATATTCATATAAGGAAGCAAGGGAGACGTCTTGTGGTAAACTCACAAACCTTTATCAAGCGACGTTTCGGAGTCCATCCCCATCATCACAGCTATAAAATGACGAACACACAATGAAACATAAAAAACACTCATCCTAATAGCCAACATACATTCATAATAAAATTCACAAAAAACGCAAAGTGCTAAAAGGATTACTATTTCAAGTGAAGGGAAGAAGACAGTGACTTGAAGGAGAAGCGAAAGGTCCCAAGTAAATATGGTTATGCCAGGTAAAGAAGGGCAGCAGTAGTTTGGTTGTTTGGTCTTGGTTGAGGGGAAGAAGCCCGTGTAATGATTTCAAAATGATTATATTCTATATTAAATTTGCATTTCTTTGTATGTTCTCGAATGTTCAAGAATTCTGGAGATGACAACCGTACACCTGTTCGGTAACTCACCCCCGACAAATTTCATGGAAAACTGCTATCCAGCTAAGGTTTTCTTTAAATACCTTTACAAGTTTCTAAATAATAAATTAATATTGAAAAATAACAGACCAACTGCACCAAGAATGGCATTCTTTGCTAGTGCCCCGTTTATCAGTGATACAACGTTTTGTACACAAGTTAAATGTTTAATACGTGAACACTGTCCGGCCATAAAATGCCAATTAATCTTAAGAAACCCATTAACTATTAGGTCCCTATTTAGATATAAAGAAAAACTGAGTTCTCTTTTGACATCCAGTGCGGTCTATATATTTTTGTGTCCCAGATGTAGTTCGAGAAATTATGTCGGGGCCTCCCGTAGGCTTCTTAAGGTCTGCATTGATAGCCAAAGGGGGGTGAGTTATCAAACAGGTGTCCAGTTGTCATCTCCAGAATTCTCGAACATTTGAGAACATACAAAGAAATTAAAATTTAATATAAAATATAATCATTTTAAAATCATTACACGGGCTTCTTCTCCTCAACAGGTTTCTGTCTTCGAATCGCTTTTCGTAAAATAGTTCCAAGACTAAACAACCAAACTACTGCTGCCCTCTTTACCTGGCATAACCATATTTACTTGGGACCTCTCACTTCTCCTTCTAGTCACTGTCTTCTTCTCTTTACTTGAAATGGTAATTCTCTTAGCACTTTGTATTCTTTTGTCAATTTTATTTTAAATGTATGTTGGTTATTAGGATGAGTTTTTTTATGTTTTGTGTTTGTTCTACTTTTTACAGCTGAGATGATGGGGCTGGACCCCGAAACGTTGCTTAATAAAACTTTGCAAAATTACCACAAGATGTCCCCTTGCTTCCTTATATGAATATATACAGTATATATATGTGTGTGTGTGTGTGTGTGTGTGTGTAATGTACATACACACACACACATATATATATACATATATGTATATATATATGTATCTACATATACATATATGTATTTACATAAAACCACAACACGTACCATTTTAACATTTATTTTCCTTTGAAGTGGTCCCCTTCGGAAGCCACACACTTTATCCGGCGCTGTTTCCATTGATGGAAGCATTCCTGGAACTTGTTTTCTGGGATAATCAGCAGCTGGTTTACCACATTCACTTGGATCTCCTCGAAGTCTGGAAATCTTCCTTTCAAATGGGATTTGATTTTTGGAAAGAGGAAAATGTCGTAAGGGGTGAGATCTGGGGAATTACAGTGGCTGTCGGACCTGGGGATGTTGTACTTGGCCAAAAACTGCTGCACAAGCTGCGCTGAACGGGCAGGTGCGTCGTCATGGTGCAATTGCCTCTCACCAGGCACATGCAATTCTGGCCTTTTCCAATGAATAGCATCCCGCAAATGCCGCAACACATCACAATAGTACTCCTTATTTACTGTCTGACAAGGTGGAGCATACTCATGATGAACAATTCCCTTGTAGATGAAGAAAATGTTTTTCTCAGTTCTGCTGGTTGCGGGTCTCCCAGAATGTTCATCACTATTGACATTTTGTCAGTCATCTTGAAAAAACTGAACCACTAGTACACTCATGTGCAGCTCATACACTCCCCTCCATACACTTTTTGCAACTTTGTGTAGGTCTGTGCGCAGGTATAGCCAAGCTTTTGACAAAATTTGATGCAGATTCTCTGCTCAACTTTCTCCATCATAGTCAATGCGACGACCACACACTACACACATTCCTTCCAAGCACTGCTATAAAGAGTGTAAGTGAGCTAGGATGCTAAAAACTTAGTGTATATGCACAGTGGGGTCAAGGTCAATCTGTGCCAAGTGGTCTCATTCTGCATATTTTAGCTCCTTTACTATAGCAACAATCCTGATACTTTATGATCACACCTCGTATACACACACACACACATATAAATATATATATATATATATACTGTATATATATATATATATATATATATATATATATATATATATATATATATATATATATATATGTGTGTGTGTGTGTGTGTGTGTGTGTGTGTGTGCGTGTGTATGTGTATGCGTGTGCGTGTGTATGCAACCAGATCTGAATAACGATAATCATTAAATTTATCTGAAGTAAATATCAGTCCATTCCTCACAACAACACCCAAACTAACATAATTAGATGTACTGTAGAAAGAAAAGCAATGGTCAATTGCGAGTGGCATGAAGTGATGATAGAAACGTCAGATATTGTTGGGGCTTACCCCAGAGCAAGTCTTGACTGATGCGACAGTGGTGCAACAGATTACATGATGGAGAGTGGTATGTCCCTTTACACGATTCCCCCACAAGAATCTATTTACAAGTATATTAGATGACAACATGCTGTCAGAAAAAAATGGGAATACGAAAAGGACAACCATAACAAGGGGAGAAAATCTCCAGAACAATCCCTAATTTAAAATAGTTAAGTTAGCTTAGGCACAGTAAAATCAAAAATTAACTCGACTTACAAGATCTTCCCCCATGTTATCTTTGCTTGCCACATGGACAACTCTGAAGTGCTGAAGTGGTAAGCTTGCAGACTGAAGTCCCAATGCAAGACAGTTATTCTTCCCCTTGAAGCTTTCTAAATTTAAAACCATGGTGAAGCACTCAAGATCAGCGACAGAATATATTTTTTTCCTGATCAAGCGATTTCCTGCTGGCATAGCCATGGGCAGCCTTGGTGGTACTGCATGAGAACTTTGCCAACACAGTGGTTGGAAGCATAAGCCTTGGAACAAAAGTCAAGCACCAGTCTGAGACCCCCAACTCTGGTTCCAAAGCCAAAGTGTGCTTGACGTGGTCAATGTGGTTCAGCTGGTTATCGGTCAAAGAAAGAGGCTCACGGACTTCCATCCCCAGCCAGTTAGACAGGGCCAACGTACTCCAATGCCTAAGAAGCGCGACAAACTTTTTTGGTGCTAGGTGGTGCTATCTTCAGCAGGACTTCAATTTTGTCTCTCTATACGGTAAGAAGCCAAGGTACTTAATGGACTTCACCCTAAAATGGCACTTTTCAGGCTTGACAGTCAAAAGGAGTTATTGAAGTCTCTCCAGAACATAACAAAGTCTGAATATATTGCAGGCAATCTGCACAATAGATACAAATATTCTACAAGGCCAGGTTTTCCAAACCAGAGAGGATGAGCCACTTAAAGTGGATGTAAGTGTCAAAAGCCCCACAAGGCCAAAATATTTCATCAATCTCTTATGAAAGGGAGAACCAGCCATAGATCTAGCCCTTCCAGACACTGAAATCTGGTAATAAGCTTTACATATGTCTAATTCAGAGAAGTATTCACCCTAACAAACTTGTGGGAATCTTCCTCCAATTTACAGCTAGTTTCAGCACAGAAGACTAAGACAAAGTTCAACTTCCTGTAATAAATGACCATACTATAATGGCAGGGCTACAGTATGGAGATTAGAGTACTGAGCAATTACCTGTTCCAGAAGTTGGTCAGCTTCTGTCTCAAACAAAGATCACAGGTGTACAGGAACTGGATATAATTTAGTTGGGAGATCTGATCGATGATAGTGACAGAGATGTCATGCTGGATGGTGGATGTACCAGGTACATCTGAAAAGACGTCATCATATTCCCCAACTTCTTCTTTGTCTTCAGCTTTGCCCATTTCTATATAGGGTTGCTATTTCCTATCACTCTTCTCCACCTTCCTTTGTCCAATGCACCCTGACTTCTTAAACATTTCTCCCGCATGTCATATGCTATTTTCAATATTGGCATGCAAGCCCAAAGATAAAGAAAAATTTATTTAAGCCTAACCAAAAACTGTAATAGAGGAGCTGGCAAATGGAGGCACGACAACTGGAAGTTGCTCACTTTTGGTGGTGGACTCCTGACACTAATCCGGCTGAAGTGTCAGCACCTCATGCAAGTTGTTGACCATAGCCATTTGATGGCTTTTATTATGGACATTATCATGGTACAGTTTCAGCCATCAAAACTCTTCAATTAAATAACCAACTCTCCCACACCTCTCAAAGGCCTTATTGGCCTGCTTCAGGTAGAATGACTGGGTAGAAGACCAAGACTAAACTGCCTGTTCTGAGACCTAACATCAAAATAGGACTAATACTGGCCTGTACTCATGTCAGGCTCTTAAGAAGCCAAGCAATCACACTCATCAAGCTTGTCACAAATCTCAAA
>NC_089796.1:35256663-35304163 GCF_040412425.1 Macrobrachium rosenbergii | reverse complement strand
CCTTAACAACTTCTTCCATATATTTCCTCTGACCACCCATGCCTATTTTGTGATAGTGTCTGACTGGAATTCCTTCTTCATTCTTCTGATTCATTTCTTCTGAAGTGACAGCAGCCATTTCTTCACTTGAGGGAAGTTTAAGGTGCCCTGTCAAGGTAGCTAAATAGTGCTGCGCCTAATGAAAAAGCAAAATTACACTTATAACTTTTGAGACATAAGGTGCTCATTCATATGCATTTTCCAACAGTGCCATGTCAGCTACCACGGTGTAGACCTTAATCAAGCCTGACTGCACAGTTGGGCATTTAGCTTACTTCTAATATACTTAGTATTCTTTTACTGACTTAGCTTATTTTGTAATACAACACTCTTTCCCAAACAGGAGAGCATAAAAAAAAATCTAAAGGATGAAGTCTTTGAACAGAACAATCTTTAAAATAGTTTGTAAATATCTTTAATGCTGGCAGAAAGTTGACAATATTGAAGTTCACACGTTAAATTTGCATGAAAAACTGCAACTGATCCAAGACAATCAAGAGACCCCTAAGCCATTTTCTGATGGAATTTAATTAGAGAAATAATACAGAGATGATATTGGTGGTCATTACTCAAAAGACAAAGCAAATACTGTACAACACAGAGCACACCAGGAATACGATCATAGTTGACACTACATGAAAGCCTACGAATCTTCACTATTTCCACCTGTTTCATGAAGCCCATGAGTTTTAAAAGACTGGCAAACACTAATGTAAAGGGAAATATCATTAATTGCACCATAAAAAATTTACATACTGTTTTATTAACTGACAAGCACAGTATATGAGGATTGTACCTCTCTTGACTTTTGGAGGTACACTATCTAAAAATCAGACGACATGGATCATACGATAACCAGTTAATATCACAAGCATTAGATACCATGCTAGTCAGAACAAACATATATGGATGCAATTTAGTCACATGAAAGCAGAAAAGCAGGGGAAAGATATCATTAATTCCTGCAAAAAAGCAAAAATTTACATACTGTTTTAAACCATGGTAAATAGTTTAGAAAGTGAAATATTAGTAAGAGTAATGTCAAAGTGTGGTTTATCCACAATTTTATTTAGGTAAATACAATTTTTCTAATATTAACACAATACATTATAACAACATAGCATATTGCATATTTTGAATTTTATTTCTTATTAGTATAATCATATTTAAAACATAAAATAAAATAAAAAAATTAGTTCCAATTTCCTCATTTTAACCTTGATTTAATTATCATAATGATTTTGCATGATACCTCTCTTAGTAAATTTTAAATATTACTTTTTTCACAAGGCTTTTCTTAATAATATAATGGTTGAGGTTCATCACGATGAAGATATGAAGATCCTCTTCTCCACCATCTGTGGTCTGTGTTGTTGTTTGGTGGTTTCTCTCTTCTGCTACGGATTCTTCTGTTAATTCACTGTTGTACTGATCTAGTTTGCTCCATATGTTGGTTGCCATCTGTATAATCTTTGATTAATTGGTTCTACATTTTTGTGTTTCTATATTCAGACCATCATCTTCTTGATTGTTTCTCAGCATTCTTATTTTGATAACTTATATTGGAAGTCGATGCTTGGTGGATATTCCATTATCAAATCGTTTTAGCTTTGTATTTTGTGTTCATTCTTAACACGTGTCTTGATATTCCTCTTTGTCCGAATTGCATGGATGCAACATTATTTGTGCAGTCTGACAGTTGGAATTTAGAATTTGTCTTTATCTTCCACTTCTTTTCAAACTGAATTTATTCTTCAATTTGGTTCATTGTTTTTTTTGCTAAAAGTTGGAAAGATTCATGCGATTTTCTGGGTGTATAATTAATTATATCATCTGCAAAGCAGACATCAGTACAGTACTCTGTGGTGAAGTCATATCTGATGTATATAATATGAATAGTGTTGGACTAGTACAGATCCTTGTGGACTATCCTATGTAATTTTGTGACTTGAGCTGCTGTTCGATCTTTGAAAGCATGTATTTTCTCAAAAATGTCTGGAAGGATTAATATTTGTATTGTCCATTATCCATACTTTGTCAAATGCCTTTGGCTTCATACTGATATTCTTCTTCTTTGTGATAGTGCAAAAGGATTATTATTGCTGATTACCTTCTAGGAACAACACTAATCTGTTGTTAATTATTTTTTCAAATATTTTGGGTATTCTAGTAATGATATTGGTCTATAATTCTACTAGTATCTTTTCCTGGTTTGGGTATCAAAATATACACCAATTGGAAAATATCCCATTGAGATTGTATATTTCTCTTAATAAAATGCTAGTAAATTTTGAATTATGACCTTGTCAATTATTATTTGATTTCCCATAACTCTATTTTCCTTGTTAATGGGCAGTCTTCATTGAGTCTGCTAATATCAGCTGCATGATGAGAGTCCATTTCAGGCTTCATGATATGAAAAGGATGTTGCATGTCACTTATTGGTATATGAATATATATATACACCAGGCTACAGAGATGAAATAAAAGCTAGAGGTATCAAGAATTTTCAAGTTACTTTAGCACCAAAGAGCTCAGTACCTTAAGCTTTGATGGCATTCCTGTAGCCTTTACTGTATTTAAGGTTTACAGTAGAATGATTAGCAACATGGAATGGAACACGAAAGAAATTATTCTAATATAATTATACATCAACTCATAATCCAAAGAACACAAAAATGCACTCATTTCTTGCTGAGATGTGCGTTCTTAAAATCAGTAACTACAGTTACAAGAACCTAATGTGAAAAATAATTTTCTTGCGCCTACTAAATGATTGAAAAAAAACTCCATTTTGATAATCTAGGGGGCTAATACTTTTGATAACTGTGAAATTTAAGGAAGCAAACAATTATATCTATTACATGTATATCTAGCCTTTGAAACAGGCAGTGGCATTAGCTATGAAATCCAACATGTGGAGAGGGAGAGGAAATAGACGAAAGCTGCCCTTTTTACCAAAATTTTATCCAGCCAACAACGTGTGCGGACAGTTGGCCGACAAACAATTAGCCGACAATTCACCGACAGGCAATTGGCCGACAGGATAATTAGCCGATAGGACAATTGGCAGACACTTGACCGAACGGATACTTTGCAGGCATAAAATTTTTCACAGAGAGGAGTAATAATAAAAAGCAGGTAAAAAAAGAGGAAAAGTGTATTTATAAAAGAAATTAAAACCACAATTTAAATTCTTACAAACAATTTTGTGCACAAGCCCTTAAAAACTGCAACCCATCTTCCTTGTCATAGTTGACTACAAGATTTTTAAGTCTCTCCTTACGACGAATATATTTTTGTTTCCTCTTGACACGTCAACCATTGCTAACATCTTTTGCAAAGTAATCCCTCTGCTTGATTGTTCAAACCAAAGCTTCTGAATTAATTTGGAAAAGTTAGGGTAAAGGACATTGACTTTTCTACTAAAAGCGTGGTGCCACCCTCCCAACGAGTTGTTTGTTTTTGGGAGGTCATTGAGGACCCTGTAGTGACGCGACCATAATGAAATGTCGAATACTGGGCGTCAACGTCTGTCTTGTTGCATGGTTCCTATCCAAGTGCAAAATAAGATAGGAATTCCGCCAAAATTTCATTCGTTTCTTCATCTAAGGAATGAAGAAATTGTTCAAACAAAATAGTTACATCATTCGGTGGAACAAAAGCAAGAGATTCTAACTGTTTTATAATTAATTAATGCATTATCCGGGTTGTTGTACCATGTTTGTACTGTAAACCTGTAGCTTGAATGAAGTCCATTGTATTCGACGTCACAATTAAATTCCTTTCTTCTTCAATGAATTTGAATATCACATCATAAATCTCTTGGGATTTGCTGTTGTAAGGGCGTCAAACTGCCTCTCCGTTCCTTGTGTTTCGCTCTACATTTGTACATTAATCATGTCGTATTTGTCACTTGTTATTGTTTCAGATTCTTTATGTATCTCATTATATGTATCATTCTACGGCCTGTTCGCCAATATATATATCTGCCTTCTACATACATGTTCTGTAATGCTCTGCTCTGTCTATGTCATTTTATGTCTTTCACAATTCTGTACGGACGCAGCGGGCAGCAGGTCGCCCGCTACCTTTCCGTCCGCTTTTCACATTATAAGCACCTGTCGTGAACAATGAAGATTACGGGCTGCTATCAGAGCAAGAGCCTGTGCTGGCACAAGGCCAGCTAAATCTGAAACAAACAACAATGAAGAATCAGTCTCACTTCTGACCTTTCTTGAACCTCACACTGGTGACCCCAGAGTGACTGTCTTAGCTCCGGTTTAAACACGTCCTGAAACTCCTGTAGGAGGGACGTGTAGCTGCTGGAGGCTGTGGAGCAGATGGCGGGCATCCCCGGCCCTTTGGCAAGCTGGCGGGAGTGGCAGGTTCCTGTGTCCAGTAGTCGTTCCCTTCCGACGTCGACGAGAAGTCCGTAGTGATCCTAGGAAATCTGCGCCAAGCGTTGTAAGGGCGTCAAACCGCCTCTCCGTTCCTTGTGTTTCGCTCTACATTTGTACATTAATCATGTCGTATTTGTCACTTGTTATGTTTCAGATTGTTTATGTATCTCATTATATGTATCATTCTACGGCCTGTTCGCCGATATATATATCTGCCTTGTACAAGTTCTGTAATGCTCTGTATAAGTTATTTTCTTTCAACAAACAATTCTGTGCGGACGCAGCGGGGGGCGGCAGGCCGCCCGCTACCTTTCCGCATTATAAGTACCTGTCGTGAACAATAAAGAATCAGTCTCACTTCTGACCTTTCTTGAACCTCACACTGTTTGTTACGCAATAAAGTAGTGGCACTATTTTATTTTCAGAAATTAGTGCATGAACAGTGTATAGCTATTTACCCGAAAGTTTTGGATAAAATTTCTGAATTTTTTAGAGTACCAAATATAAAAATCTTTTCACATTCATAAAGTAAAAAATCATCAACTCTTGGAGTCTTATATAGTTCTTCCTCAATAATAACAGCTCTTTTTCGACGCACTGTACGTTTAAGAGATTCTTTTTTCGGTAAAGCTCCAGCAATGCTCAAGGGAATATCTGAAGTTACAGCCTCTGTTATGAAGGTAGGCAACTGTTCAGATCGCTCAGCAAGAAGCTTTATTTTTTCTTTTACCTTGTAAGCGAGATTTTCAATGGGCATTTGCGGATGCAAGTGTCCGGATGGAGTTCCACTAATTATGGCATCGACAGTTGTCAGTCTAGCGTTGCACAATTTACGGTTCGCGCATATCCAATAAGTTTTTGCCTGCCACGTTTTGTCAATAATATAAGCGTATCCTTTAAATACAAGCTTTTTGCCACCTCGTTCTGTGTTGACAAACTCCATGATAATAAAGGGCTTAGAAAAATACTAATTTAAGAGAATGAATAAAAAAATTAGGTAGTTTAGTATAACGATTTTAAACGTTCTGCCATTTGTCCTGTCGACCAGTCGTCCTGTCGGCCAATTATCCTGTCGCCGAATTGTCTGTCGGCTACCAGCCAGCAAACCCTTTAAACCATGAATAAGACAATAAACCAACTTGCCAACATAGTTTCAAGGTTTAAGAATGCTATGAGCAGATACAATACTAGGGACCAAACATGCACATGCGATCGATGCCGAAGCCTCTATCCACTTTTGTTGTCTACGAAAATCTATCAAGTCCTGAGTAGGTTGTAATACAGGGCCACTGTTGTGGGAATTTCAGGCAATGCCACTCAGCCACCCAAGCTGTAACGGGAAAAAATGCACTATCGTATCTTTCATTATATTCTAAGAAATGTTTGGTGCATGTGCCTCAGAAATTACCAGTTAATTCAAGGAAACACCTTTAAAAATACAGATATGTGTAAATCACAAGTTATTTTCTTGAACTGGCCAGCAGTAATAATTTTCGCTCCAAACAGTAGTCTGTTCCAAAATCTGTGAGGAGATTCCCACAGAGGCTGGTGCTGAACCTTTCTAATTCAATTTTTATCCTTTGGTATCTACTGTAGTTTGGTTACTACTCCAGGTAAATTTCTCAAGTAAAACTTACTGATACCTTTGTGTATGTTAAATGTTTCTTCTAACTGATCTCTCAATTGATGCCTTTCTTCGGTATAAATTGAGGCATTCTAGTCTGCTTTGATATCAATGTGTCTGACTGATAGTATTGGTTTCGTTGATCTTACTAGTATTGCTTCCAATCTTTTTATTTCCTTCCTCTGGGATGGCAACTAGAATTAAAAGGCTTACTCCACAGTTACCATATTGCATTGTACAGTGGTACCTCAATAAGCGGATGGCTCTAAACTTGTGCAATTCGGTTTTCAGACAAACAAAGATGAGAGCTTAGAGAATGTTTGAGTTACGTTCATCATGTTTGTGCGATGCCCAGTTGAAACAAAGGGAAAGTGGGCAGTTTACCTGGAGCTTTCAGTCAGTGCACAACTCTCATGTTTCTTTGGGCTTTTTTTTTTGGTGATTATAGAACAAAAAAGTTATCATGGGGCCTAAGGAGGTTAGAGATGGCAGTAAACCAAAAAGACAAGTAGACAGAAAAATGACAAGTGTTTCCAAGACACTCACAGCAAGAGCTGAAAGTGTCCAAGTCGCTGATCTGGCTAAGGAGTTTCATACGCCCAAAACTACAATTTCTTAAATCTTACAGGTTCAAGAGGCCATCAAAGGTGATGTTACTGAGGCACACCACTCATTTCATTTTTCTGAGAGGATGTGTCTTTGATAGCAACTGTTTTTGGTACCAAACAATTCTTCTACATTATCTACTTCATCTATGATACATAGACACCTTGCTTTAGCCATAATCTTTAGTAGCACCTTGTCAAATGTCCTCTGGATATCATAGGTACTAAATACGTCATAAGAGAGGTTTAAAAGGTTGGCTAAACATACTCCCCCATTACAAAATCTATGCTGGTTATCAATAATAGCCCATTTCATAGGTCTCTTACGGGAACATCAAAAATTTCTGAGTTGTCTTTGTCAGTCTATACACTGGCAAAGACTGTTTAATAGACCAGCCATAACTACATCACTTGACATCTTTGTTTTTCAAAGGCTTCACTGTGCTTTTGATTGGTGTTCTTCTGTTCCTATGCAAACAATTTTTGCGATTTACTTTAGCCCAAGATACAGTTCTTACCTTACTGCTCTAACTTTGCCTTCCTAATTATTTTGTCTACTTTCTTACTCAAACTTTTGGGAGCATGCATACTCCTATTTGAAAAGACAATGGTGAATAAGGATTAATGATAGTAAAGGAAGACAAATAACACTTTAATAAAACTGTGTGGGCAGATTCTAACAAGCATTAAACAATATGCTCAAATTTAAACCATGCCAACTACCAAATGCACTCACTCACAACTGACAGCCATATACAACAGTACTTTACCATCCAATTTAGTTCCTCTATGTACATTGCTCTTGTCTTCAGCTTTTTTTTTTTATTATTTCTACAATCTTATTATTAACTACTGTGGTTTAACAAGACCACTGAGTCACACCTCTAGATTCAAAAGGATTGCCTGAAGGATTTGTTTTAGAACAAATAATGCAACAAGGAGGAAGGTAAACCAGAAGAAGTGTGACAGCTATGTAAGGGGAGACCAAATTGAATTAGTGAAAAGTACAAGGCGGAAAGAAATATCAAAGAACAGTTATCTGTTGACTCTGTTAACTTGATTCTACATTATCTCTTATTCTGGTCCATCCATCAACACAAATTCGCCTGTTTATCAAAGGTTATTGCACTGTCACTCTAGTCACCAAGGTCAATTTTACTTCTATGAATGGTCACAGCCTATGGAGAGACAGAATTTTAAATAAATTTAAAAAATTAATTGGTAAGAAGAGTTCTCTAAATCAACTATGATAAAGTAGGCTGTTGGATGTCTTTCCTTTTTATGTTAGTTGACATCACCATCATTCATTCAGATCGATGAAAGTCTTGCTAAGTAACATCGCCTAAATATCTGCATTGGTCTAAATCCATCTCTTCCATGATGATGAAGCAAAAAATGGTTTCTTGCAAAATACTGAGCCTCAGTTATGATGCACCTAGCGATGGATTTACATAACAGTTTCACTTGACTGCTGAAAAGCCTGTTTTTTTTTTTTTTTATACAAGAGAAAACTGGAGCTTCATAAAGTATAACTGAAGCTGGAGCTAGGTGGGAGAAGCTCAAAAGGAATGAATGAGAAGTAAATGGAAAAAGGCATTGCAGCTGGGGCAAAAATCAATTAAAAATAGTGTTGTTATTATCTATACAATCAACAATAAACAGTGTTAAAAATGCTTTACTGTACGTGCCATATAACGACCCAATTACAAATGGCTTATTTACACAAGTTAAATTGACTGAGCAACACCACAAAAGGTAAGATAATGTTATTTTTTTTTTATGACACCACCTTTGATATGTGTTCAGCAATAAATGTAATAAAGCAGTATTACAGTATTGGAATCAGCAATTTGCTATTTCTCATAACTGCTGCATAATACATCAAAGTTTTCAGAACTAATTAAAGTATATTGAGATTGTCTAAATGTCATCAACTCGTGACGCCTCCTCCTATGAACTTCATCAAAAAGATTCTTGACAGCCGTTGAAATACTTGGCAAACCAGCAATCTCAGCCAAAGAGTCACTATAAGACCAATGAAAACGTCCCATTCTGTGAAAATGCCTTCGAGGAAGACCATTCAAGAGACGATCCTCAAAGTCTAACCTCGTATCATTCTCCATTGCTACTTTGCTAGGTAAGGATATCATTCCAGCTACTGCCCTTAACATGAGCTGCACCTAGAACAAGACAAAAAAGCTCATGGAATACCACATTTAAATTTGGACAATATAATCATGTTTTTGTTTAAACTGGCATACTTGGCGAAGACCCACACTTTATTTTCCTTTTAAGTCCCTTTGGTTTGAAAATTATTTCAGGATGGATGCATACGCTATACTGTACTTGTACATGCTGTTTACCTAAATGAGTAAACTTGTAACACAGGCAAATTTTCCATGCACGGTTTTGGGTTCATGTGACTGAGTACCTGTATTAAAAGTACACATATTTTACAAAGTTTTACCACTGTTAGATATTCATCCTGATTAGGATGGGTTAATTTTCATCCAGTACTGCATTTATAAGTTTTGTAATGTTCTTGCTTAAAAAGAGGTTCTGTAGTCTGTCTTACCATAACCTAATCAATCAAACTTATGCCTACATTTGTGCCCCAAATGATCCCTTGGTTCAACAGTATTTACCAACAGGTATCCTTCAATCACATTTTTCCTTAATTTTGAATATACAGTGCTGTTAACAGCTCAGTTTCACTCCCCAGAGTGTTTAATGTACAGCAGGATTGCTATTACCGGTACTTATCACTAAATATGTCCCTCATTTGACCATTTATTCCAACCTATCGCAATTTTAGCATTCTCAGTAAGTGATCAAAAAGTAATTTCTGCAATTAGGAGGTACTGATCAGTCACTAATGTTGTCTTCCTGTTTGCCAGCTTCATCAATGTAGTTTACTGTGTGGAATTAGCATTGTGGTCACCCTGAGAGCTTAGCTCTATTACAAAGTTGATCCATGCTATTCTGTGCTTTTGAGCATTGTTGTGAATAATCTCATATTATTGTTTCATTTCTTCTGCTTTTGGTGAAGATTTTATAAGCTTAGTGTTGACCTGTAACTGAGCTGTTAACTTGTGACTGATAGTGCTCTTGAGTTGGTTCCCATTTTTGTGTTATACCTATTCTCTTCATTCTTTTGGGGTAACTTTGGAACAGCAACTGGTTTTGCATTTACAGTATGGTATTTTTACCTCTTTTCTTGGGATTTCCTTTATTATGAATGATTGGTTATCACGAGGTTAGCTTTTTATGCATTCTTACCTAAACTGTATTTTTCTTGCATTTATATGTGAATTACACATACTGCTAGCAATAATTGCTACCTAATTTTGAGTATACTGTGACTTGGTGAGATGTATTAATCCTATTACTGTACTTACCACTTGTGTCTGTAAAATAGTGTTTGTATTACTCTACAGTTTGTGTTCTGTGTATAAACAGCTTTTTCTGGACTTTCAAGTTTTGTGTAATTTCTAGCACTGCGATTTTGTCTCTTTTGCTATACCTCAGCATACTTGTTAAAGCATATCCTGTACGGCTTGTCATGCCTTCATGTCCTTTCTTGACAAAGACCCTCATGCTATCATGGCCAGGTGCTTTGACTTATATGGGAATGCTTGTCAAGTACACCAACAAGGAGTATCAAGAACATATCATGACTCTGCAGGATAAGGCTACCTTTTCAGAAAACTTAAAAGGGCTTGTGAGAACTTAAGGCTACAAAAACCCATGCAGGAAGCCTAGACCACTGAATTCAGGATGAAATCAGTCAAGATGACCCCACCACCAATGTATAATCTGTCACTGGATGCATTTTCTGTTATAAAAACAGTCTTCATAAATAAATAAAGCTTTGTAGTTGACTAGTACATGTGCAATATACGTAGCATTGTATACTGTATTTACTTTATGCATTTGCTTTATACTACTTATAATTTTATGATAGCTTGAGTACCTATTTAGATGTCAAGCCTCTTGTCAGTCCTATAATATCCAGTTAGCCCCTTTGGAGACGGAGGAACCATAAAAATTATGAGCCTAGTCG
Source organism: Macrobrachium rosenbergii (assembly GCF_040412425.1). Classification (NCBI taxonomy): domain Eukaryota; kingdom Metazoa; phylum Arthropoda; class Malacostraca; order Decapoda; family Palaemonidae; genus Macrobrachium; species Macrobrachium rosenbergii. Next base: position 35,293,429 of record NC_089796.1, on the reverse strand, counting down.
TCCCAACATCATTAGGGATAACAAAGGGTCATGGAATTGGACAGGTACCTTGTTAGCCAGACTGTAATTTGTACTAGTAAAAGCTCCTAATAATTAGACCTGAAAAGGAAGAAATATGCTCACCTCATCTATTTAGCACTGAAGAAGATGCTGCAGAATCCCACACTAAAGATTAAGAAAAGGGGATTGCAAAGATGAGGAGACAACATTAGAGGGGCTTGCATCAGAATGAAAGACAGAGACAATCTGACCTGCAGCAATTATAAGGCTAATACAGAAGGTATTCAAGAGAGTTCTTGAATAAAAGAATCAAGAGGTTTCCAAGAAGCTTAATTAGTAACAATATCCACTCACTATTGACTTTAATAGCCTGTGATATAAATAATACTCTGAATTCATGACCCTTAACTTTAGAATTTTATGCCTCTGTCTTAGTATTGTCCTGGTATACCCTAACAAACAATTGTGACAATCCTTTTTCCTAAAAAGCTTGGTCCTCAAAAGATAAGTGTTCACAGCTCTCATTGGACACAAGAGTGCATGCTCCTCATTCCACAGTTGTAATAGTTGTAATAGCAACTAGGGGACAACAAGAGGGAGCAGGTGAAAGGTGTGGAGGTGCAAACTGAGTTTTAACCACACAACCTGATCTATACAAAATTCAGCCAGTTTTCACCATAAAAACCTGACCAGCAAACCAGGGCTAGAAAGGGTAAGCAATTCAGCAGAGAGGGTAAGCAATTCACTCAACCTCCTTACAGAGTCTGGTGCTACCAAAAAAGGAGCTGCATTAGACTGATCTTTTAGGGATACTTCCTCTAAGGGCTTATATGATGGACCAGAAAGGTGTTTTGAAACAAGTGAGATGTCCCATTAAGGTGCTTTGTAACTTCGTAGAAGTGTCTTTCTTTTTCAAAATTCTGGCAAAGTTCATTAGAAGAGCCCAACCAACCTGTAACCCTTGATGGCTGAAATTATGACTTCTTGAATGGTGTAAATGCAGCAAAAAGTCTGCTACCCAGGGAATAGTGGCACAATGTAAATCAACACTTCTTTTGCAACACGAATCAAAAAAAGACAAGCCACTTAGACTCTTAACCATTTGAAAGGGCTGGTGATGAACTTGGCAACTTGGCTCAAATAACCCTCTCCTGATAATACCATGCTTGTTGGCCTACAGGTATGTAGGTGAAGCATGCCTAAGTTCTGGTGGAAATGCCTGAAGTTGGGCTGATGTAGCAGAATCTTCCAGTATGAAAGAAATTTCACCATATCAACTAACAGGTCAAGATGATCTGGGAACCATACCTGCTAATGCCATAAGGGGGTTATTATGATCTTAAGTGTGTTGACTAATTGGCAGAGCTTTTGTAAAACTGGCCATACCAAAGAGAGGGCCAAGTTGCCTGACCTGGTTAAGATGTGTAGCAAAAAAGTCCACCATGGGATACCACACAGCTTCAAACAGAACAATGCATACATCTGGAAGAAGACCATTGTGATTGTGGCACCTGATCTTGACGGCTTTGGGAGTCTGCCCCAATATTCTGTGTCCCTAGAATGAACTTAAGAACCAGGGTGACAATGAGGTCACTGGCTCATAGCAAAATATCCACTACTAGGGGGCACTTTGTTAGGGATTTTGTGCCTCCTTTGTTCCTCAGACAAGCCTTTGTAGTGTAGTTGTCCAACATTATTTGCACACTTTTGTTGGATAAGTGGGATTAGAAGGCCTGCAGAGCTAGAAAGCTGCTTTCAGTTCCAAGACATTTATATACTGTTTTCATTGGGAAGCATTAGTAAGTAATAATACAGTGCCAGTAATAGGGGTAATGAGAGAGGACCTCCACTTCGAAGCTTGTGTTGATCTTGCTACCACTCTAAGTCTAAGAAGACCTTCTCAAAAAGTGGTATTAAAAGTCTTCTTGTTGGCTTATGACATGTTGCTGCAGATTCAAATCCAGCTGATGACTGTTTGGCACCAAGCTCCTCAGATAATTGGTGGCCTAGAAATTTTTGCTACACCTTTGCAGGGGCGTTGTATCATAAAAACACATGTAAACATGAGCAGAGTTTTTGTATTTAAACAGTTAAACAGTTAAAGTTCAAAGTCAGGGGCCATACCCAGATATATAGCCTGTTTTTCAAGGGTCAAATCTGATGCCTCTCCTGTGAGTCCAGACTACATTACTCAAGTGGAAGACCAGGGGAGCCAATGACAGACTAAAACATAGGCTCTTGAACTGAAAGATCTTGTCCTTCAAAAAGAACTGAAGGAATATCCTGGAAGACCTGTCAATGGGGATCAGAAAATGTGTATCTTCCAGATCCAGAGAGATGAAAGTCAAATAATAGGCCTCTAACCTTTCAAAAGCCTTTGGTGTTATAAACAACCTGCTGGAGTACCTAATGGAGTCCCTTGTAACTTCTATGGCTCCTCTGGCCAACATGAATTTCACTTCTCTGTCTAATACTAGGAATTCCTTTGTCAAAGGAATCAAACTATTTATTGTATGAGGAGATAGAGGAGGGAGACTTGTCTCCAGAAACAGATTTGGACTACTTAAGGGTCTTCATCCATTTCCTATCAGTGATGCCAGTACTTATGGAGACAGACCCCTTAATGCTGGTTGACCAATGGATGGGAAAAGGCTTCACCTCCTATGTCGCTGGTTACCAAAGGGAGACTTCTGGGTGTTTTTCCTGACTCCACTGCAGGAACTAAAGAGCGACCACTGCAACCTCAGAGATGATTGCAAATTTGGGGAAGAACCAGGAGAATTATGATATTGTCTACTTCAGAAAAAGAATGAAGGCTTAGTTTTTACAAGTCTTTTCTGCCTCTTGCACTAGGCAAATGGTACCGTCTATAGAGAGCAGAGCTACCTAACGTTCCCACAGCAGCTCTATTTGGTGTAGTATCTAGCGTCTCAGTCATTTCCTTGCTTATTTGTAATATCCAAAGCACCCAGACTCTCAAAGCTTCAGATGAAAAGAGACTGAATAAACTTCTCCTGAAAGGATTCATTTTCTTTACATTGGTATTAGTCAAATAGTAGATCAAAATGTCCTAATATCTACAATGGAAGCTTAGCCCAGGGAGAAAGCTGTCCTCCCTGACCTTGCTAAATTCTCTGTTGATTTGTCTAGTACTAGTTAATTGCTCCAAGGGCCCACTCTTGCCATTGTGCAGCTACTAGCATCTCCCTTAAAAACATCTCACGACGAAACTACCTCCAAAGGTAACCATACCTCTAATGTCCTGGGAAGAGAGGTATAGACATGTTTGGAGGGGCTTGACACACAAGTGACGAGCAACTGGTACACAAAATTTGCTTTTCCTCTGAAAATAAACTGAAGACTGGCCACTGGTCTCTTGAAACCTGACCTAGACTCTTCCTCCCCCTACCCTTGCTAACATTCTGGAGGATGGCATCTATAGTCATCACTACAAGTAACATAAAAACTGAAGAAAACTCCTAAGAATTTATGGTTGAGCAAGGTTCAGCTGATGAGGCTACTCTTGGAGGTTTCATCAGCCTCTCTGACCCCATAACCTCACAGATCCAGTCTAATATTCCTCTAAAAGAAACCTCATCCTTATGGTAATGGATTAGACCTCGCATTCACTGATGTTTCAGCTAACGTCAAGTCCAAGGTCTGTGAGTATATAGGCATTTCTGATCATTGTGCCTCTGAAATGTGCCACCGTTGGAAAATGGTCTGGCTAAAACCTAGAGCCAATTGGGATGGCATTATTGAAGCTTGTCAGGCACTTAATATTTCAGATAATATATCTGATCCAAATCCCAAAGAAGATGTTGAATGAAATGCTGATGGCTACTTTAGTATAGTATGTGCCTAGAAAGGTCATTAATACCAGGACAAATGACCAGCCTTGGTTTAATGATACTGCACATGAAGATGAGCTTACCATGACAAATGATTGATTTATGGTTACTAAAACTGGCGTCATAACATCTTGGTTATTGAAGCTGTATGAAATTGGAAAGAATAAAAAAAAGTTTAAATGGAGTTTCATATAATACACACACACACACACACACACACACACACACACACACACACACACACACATATATATATATATATATATATATATATATATATATATATATATATATATATATTGTCACGAAGTGTACCAAGTACCATTATTACACAACTAACAACAGAATTCAAAAATTTACCTCACTTCAGCCAGATACCTGAACTCTCATAACAATAAAAATTATGGCTGAGTACTCTAAAGGTAACAGTGATCCCTTAAAAAGCTCATAAATCATGTGAAAAATCAAACTAAACAAGTGTGAGGTATCAACATTTAAACAAGAAATATGTTAGAGTAAAAGGGCATTACTCCATCAAACAACTTTAACTGTTTCCTTGGTCTTAATTCACTTCAGCAAAACTAAAGGAACAAAACATGTTTATTTTGCCTTATGCACACAATTAATCCTATTCACTGGTGGTCAATAAATGAAAAACTGGTTTTAAAAACACTATATACAAAAATTTATTTTTAAATTCAAAATTCATAATCAGAATTCACAATCTGACAAAATTACTATTACTTGAAAACAACACAAAAATTTAATTAATCCTTGAGTTAAATTATTAAAACTAATTTACAAAACTTTAATTTATCAAGAAATTAATTTAATCAAGCAAAATTTAAACTATCAAGAATTACTCAAGATTTGAAGAGAAAATCTTAATAAATGAAAATTAAATCAAGTATGCAATATTAAATTATCAAGAAATATTTAAAATGCTAAGTAAATAAATGTTAAACCACCAAAATATAAAATGTGAAAACTCAAGAGATTGCAAACACAAGAACACACAAAAATACACAACAGATTTGTCAATAATAATTTCACTAATGCAAAATTTCCCTAATATACCTTATTATACCATGGTAATAATAAGTAAAATTCACTTTACCTTACATATGCTTGTGAATACCTTTGCAAAATCCACAGAACACACTTTTTTGTCGGGCACTGTTACAGTTTTCCCAGAGTCAGAACTCAAAAGCTAAGATTAACACCAGTGACTACACAAACATTCTTCGTTAACTTCTCTCTTTTGAAGAAAGAGAGAGAGGGAACCAACTTGAATGGTCTCTAAAATCAGAATGAACAAACTTTAGGATTCCAGTGGGAAACTAAACAATTAGGCAACGTCAGAACAAAACGTGATCAGAGCAATGCAATCCTACAAAACATGGCTTAATCGATCGATATACATGCATTTACTCTCAAAAGACATATACAATTCAAGCAGAAAATTGTAAAGGATGACTCTTAAAATCTCAACATGGTCAAAACAGACGGTGACTGGCCAGCCACAAAAGGAGCGCTTTCAAAACAAAGACAAAGAACCAAAGTTGGTTTTCAGAACAGTACATGAAACATTCTGATATCATTCGTCTTTTCTCGTATGGGACAAAGCTTCCCATGACTCGATTGCTATTCTTGCGCTAGTTAACTTGTTATCCTCGTGACAACAACCAAACCAAAACACGACATCACGAGTACAGAACACTTGTTGGTACAGGACAAAATGTGGCTCACATACTATGTTATTATTAAAATGTATTACCAGTTTTAAATTATGCTGTTAAGTTATCTAAATCACTAACTCTTTTGAGATCTGATATTACACTACATATGATACTTCAACAATTATTATCATTAGACATAATACATGATAAATAGAAGAGTAAATATATCAAAGCTATAGGATGATATACATATTACAGGGCAATATCATGAAATTCCTATCCCCAGAAGATTAGTTATCCTTGGTTTGAATCCAATGATTCGCAACGGGATAAATAATCTGCTATGACATTATCTTTTCCTGAAATGTGTTTCACTTTTACATTATATGGTTACAGGCATAAAGACCACCTGGCCAGTCTCTGATTGTTATTTTTCATCTTATTGATGAATGAGATAGGGTTATGGTCAGACAACATCAAAATTTCTTCATTCCTAGGTCGGTTCACATACACTTCAAACTTTTCCAATACTTCGATTAATGCTAATGTTTCTCTTTCGACTGCTGAGTAGGTTTTCTGATGCTTTTCCAACTTCAAAGACATGAAACACACTGGATGCAGAATACTGCTGCCATCTTCTTGAAGCAGAACAGCTCCAATTCCACAGTCAGATGCATCAACCTGTATTACAAACTTCTTATTTAAGTCTGGAGTTTGAAGTACTGGTCTTGAAGTTATAATGGCTTTAACCTTCTCAAATGATTCTTGACATTCTGGAGTCCAAACAAACTTTGCCTTCGGACTGGTTAAGTCAGTTAAGGGAGCTACTATGGCTGAGAAATTTGGACAGAATCGGCGATAAAATCCACCCATGCCCAAAAATGTTTGTAATAGTTCCCTCGTAGTAGGGTTGGTAGCCTTACAGGTGCCTTCTACATCAGCGTCAACAGGAGCAAAAAGGCCTTTGCCAACTTCAAATCCTAGATACTGAACAGTTGCCTTTCCAGACTCACTTTTTTTGTAAGTTGATTGTTAGTCCTGCTTCCTGTAGTTTCTTGAACACTTTCCTTAAAATCTTCAGATGTTCTCCCCATGTATTAGAATAAATCACAATGGCATCAAGGTAAACACCTACTCCTTCTATGGATCCTAGCAGTTGATCCATCACTTATTGCAATGTTGCAGGTGCATTCACCACACCAAATGGCAAAACTATTGATACAGCCCAAAAGGAGTAATGAAAGCTGACAGCAACTTAGCATTCTCATCTAAGGGAATTTGATAATATCCTTTCAACAAGTCTATCTTGGAAACAAACTTGGCTTGCCCAACATTATCAAGTATCTGATCAATAAGAGGCAAGGGATAATTGTCAGCCACACTGATGGAATTCTGTTTCCTATAATCAGTACACATCCTAAATGAGCCATTTAGTTTCTTCACTAACACACAAGGAAATCTATAATGACTTGAACTGGATTCTGCTAATTCATGCTGCAACAAATATTCAACTTCTTTCTTCAAAACATCTCCGTGAAAAGGTGATAAGCATTATGCTCTCTGTTTAAAAGGTTTTCCATCTTCTCTGATCTTTATCTCATGCTTTGTCAGACTGGTATGCCCAGGTACATCTGCAAAAATTTCAGGGAAACTTTGAATCACTTCACTTGATTTACAAGTTTCCTCAACACTCAGATTTTTAATTTATCCTCCAAATTTTCAAATATTGAAGAATTGTTCATCTTGCTTTCAGCTCCCAATTCGTAGCCATCGTCGTCCTCTGTAGATGAAGTTGCCTGTGTTATTGAAACTGTTTCAGTTTTAGTCTCTGAGAAGTAAGGTTTCAAAAGATTCACATGTATCTTCCTCTGTCGTTTCCTTCTTCCTGGTGTTTCAATCACATAAGTTCAATCACTTAACTTCTCTGTTATCCTGTAAGGACCTTGAAACTTACTGGTAAGGGGAAATCTTTTCACAGTAAGAACACTAGAACTTGCTGTCCTACACTAAAATTTCTTAGCTTAGTCTTAGCATCATATCTCCTTTTCATTTTCTCCTGACTTATTTTCAGATTTTCTAAAGAGAATTTTCTAATTTCTCTTAACCTTTTCCTCAAATTCTTCACATGTTCTCCTTGGATTTCCTCTTGCTTTTCTTCCCAATTCTCTGCCAGAATGTTCAATGGACCTCTCATGTCTCGACCAAAAATTATTTAATTTGGTGAACATCCCATACTTTCTTGATAAGCATTCCCAACTTCAAACAACATCAAGGGTAAACCAGCATCCCATTCTCTTCCTGACATACTTTTCAAAGTCTGGTGGAATCTTTCCAAGGCTCCTTGAGTATCTGGATGATAAGCAATTGACAACTGTTGTTTCACTTCTAACAAGTTCATCACATCCTGGAACAATTTTGAAGTAAAGTTCGTTCCTCTATCACTTTGCACAATTTCTGTGTATTCCAAACTTGGAGAAAAACTCCACCAACTTCTCAGCAATTACCTTTGCACTTCTTACAAGAATCGCCTCAGGATGCCTTGTCACTGGACACATTAATGTTAACAGATATTCATTTCTTTTATTTGTTTTTGGAAGCAGCCCAACCACATCTATAATCACCTTGCTAAAGGGTTCTCCTCTAACTCCTATGGGTTGTAGGAAGGCCTTCTGAATGGTTTCATTCGGTTTTCTAGCTATCTGGCATGTATGACACACTCTGCAAAACCTGCTAACATCCTTGTGAAGTCCAGGCCACAAAAAAGTACTTCATAATCTTCTCAACAGTCTTCCTGATTCCCATATGTCCAGACTTGTGCACTACTGCTACCACTTGCCTCCTCAATGGATATGGAATCAGAATTTTATGGTATTCATCCCATTCAGCATTTCCTGGTATATCTGCAGGTCGATGCTTCCTCATTAGCAGGTATGAGTTTGTTGCATCTCTTCTTGATCAACAACTCTGAAGAACAAATAAGCTAACGTTGTATCCTTCTTCTGCAGTTCCACTAGCTTCTCTCTAGTCACTTGACCAACTTCAAGGGCTGAACTGTCAATATCTGTAAACTCTGCTACTGTAGTTTCACTACTACCTTCAGGAACACTCTGACTACTCTGAGTCTCTTAAAAAACAACAGGATCCTCTTCTTTTTGGGAAATCTTTTCATTGCTAACATCACAGGAAACTTCACTTTCCTGGAACAGCTCTTCTAAGATCAAAGATCCTTCACTTGATCCTTCTTGCGCAGGTAATTCCTCAGTTTCTTCGCTTGCAGACGTAGTTTTATTCATACTTCTGGTAGTTACACAACTTTGAAACAGGTGGGGGGTTTTCTTCTCTACAACTACCATAGGACTAATCCTCAATGGTTTGTCTGTCACTATACGACAAGGAACAAATGATGCACCACTAACTTCATTACCCAGTAAAACATGCACACCTTCAACAGCTAGTGAGTCCTTTACAGCAAAATCAACATTCCCTGTCATCAATTCATGCAACAGGTGCAAGCAGCATATAGGAGTTGCCTCTTCTTCTCCTATAACCTTCAAAATAACTGAATCTCCGGTGAGATTCTTCTCCAACTGTGGGTGAGCAACACGAATTACCGCACTATGCTTACTCCCAGTATCACGTAATACCTTGACTGGTACCTGCACACTCCCTCCATGAGTTGGCGGTGTACCTTCATGGAAATATGGCTTAAAAGCCTCCAACCTGCTAAGCCACTCACTGCTTGAAGTTAAATCTCCACTAGTTGCTAAACACTCAGCTTGTTTAGTCTCAGTCTTCCCAACTGTCTCAAAAGACTACCAACTCCTCAAGTTCGTCCATAGATTTAACTTGAGCAGCCTCCAACCATCGTTTAAAACATCTTCTTACTTTGTAGGCATAATCCAAGAAAGTCATCTTGTCATCCTTTCTCAAAGATCTGAATCTTTCATTGTAATATTCAGGGGTCATCTGGTATACTTGTAGCACATTGTGTTTGAGTACCTTGTACTCTTTACACTGATCAGCTGATAAGGCTAAATAGGCACTTCTTCCTTTACCAATAATAACACTCTGTACCAAGACTGACCATTTATCTTCTGGCCATCCCATACCTGAAGCCACTTTTTCAAAGTGATCAAAAAACTCATCTGGAGCTTCTTCTGTAAACTTTGGAATTAACTTCTGCACTCTCACTATATCAAATACAGGCTCTTCAGTACCTTGGATAGGGTTAGACGGTGTCACAGGTAACTTGGAGCGAGCTTCTATTAATTTCACCTCTCTTTAATAATCTTCTTGCTTCCTTGCTATTTCTCTTTCCTCTCTGTCTTATCTTTCTCTTTCTGCCAGCATTCTCAGCTTAATCAAACTTTCTTCTCTTTCCTTTCTTTCTTTTTCTGCTTGCATTTTCAGCTTAATCAAACTTTCTTCTGCAGCTATGCATCTAAGCTCTACAGTACCTCTGCATCACTTTTCTCTTTTTTTTTTCTTGGTTATTTATAAATTCTTCCTCAGCTGCATTCAACAATTCTTGTGCCTCTCCTAACTCTTCATTTATTTTACCAGAGTCCATCAATGCTTGATTGCAATACATCTGATTTGTGCCTTAATCATACCACTAGACACAATACCCCCAACATGCTACTGCTAAAGCAGTCCACTGTGCCTTAGTCAGGTTGGATTCAGATAACTCTTGGATGGAAGGAGCTGCTAAAAACTTCTGAACATTGAACTGAGCCATTTTCTCTGAGTTACTCAACTGAATAACTCACAATACAAAACAAAAATAATTATGTGGTCATTCTCCTACCACCACCAGTATAAACCATAAACCAGAGTGATATTTTCTTTTGTTCCCAGGCCTAGGCACTAAAATCTCTATTGTCATGAAGTGTACCAAGTACCTGGTTATTACACATCTAATCACGTAATTCAAAAATTTACCTCACTTCAGCCAGATACCTGAACTCTCATAACAATAAAAGTTATGACGGAGTACTCTACAGGTAACAGTGATCCCTTAAAAAGCTCATTAATCATGTGAAAAATCAAACTAAGTTTATCTAAACAAGTGTGAGGTATCAACATTTAAACAAGAAATATGTTAGAGTAAAAGGGCATCACTCCATCAAAAAACTTTAACTGTTTCCCTGGTCTTAATTCACTTCAGCAAAACTAAAGGAACAAAACATGTTTATCACTTTGCCTTATGCATACAATTAATCCTATTCACTCGTGATCAATAAATGAAAAATTGTTTTTAAAAAACTATATACAAAAATTTATTTTTAAATTCAAAATTTATAATTAGAATTCACAATCTGAAAAATTTACTAATACTTGAAAACAACAGAAAGATTTAATTAATCCTTGAGTTAAATTATTAAATAAAACTAATCCACAAAACTTTAATTTATCAAGAAATTAATTTAATCAAGCAAAATTTAAACTATCAAGAATTAATCAAGCTTTAAAAAGAAAATCTTAATAAATGAAAATTAAACCAAGTATTAAATGTTAAATCATCAAGAAATATTTAAAATGCTAAGTAAATAAATGTTAAACCACCAAAATATAAAATGTGAAAAATCAAGAGATTGCAAACACAAGAACACACAAATATACACAACAGATTTATCAATAATAATTTCACTAAAGTAAAATTTCCCAATTATACCTTATTATACCATGGTAATAATAAGTAAAATTCACTTTACCTCACATAAGCTTGTGAAAACCTTTGCAAAATCCACAGAACACAATTTTTGTCAGGCGTCGTTACAGTTTTCCCGGAGTCAGATCTCAAAAGCTATGATTAACACCAGCGACCACACAAATATACTACATCAACGTCTCTCTTTTGAAGAAAGAGAGAAGGGGAACCAACTTCAACGGTCTCTAAAATCAAAATGGACAAATTTTACCATTCCAGTGGGAAATGAAACAATTAGGCAATGTCAGAACAACACGTGATCAGAGCAATGCAATCCTACAAAACATGACTTAGCCAATCGATATACATGCTTTTACTCTCAAAAACGCATATATGATTCGAGCAGAAAATCTTATAGGACAGAACTCTTAACAAAATCTCAACATGGTCAAAACAGATGGTGACTGGCCAGCCACAAAAGGCACGCTTTCAAAACAAAGACAAAGAGCCAAAGTTGGTTTTCAGAACAGTACATGAAACATTGTGAAATCATTCATCTTTTCTTGTATGGGACAAAGCTTCCCACGACTCGATTGCTATTCCCACGCTAGTTAACTCGTTATCCTCGCGACAACAACCAAACCAAAACACGGCATCATGTATACAGAACACTTGTTGCTACAGGAGAAAATATAAGGTCAAATACTATGTTATTATTAAAATGTATTATCAATTTTAAATTACACTGTTAAGTTATCTAAATCACTAACTCTTTTGAGATCTGATATTATGCTACATATGATACTTCAACAATTATTATCATTACACATAATACATGATAAATAGAAGTGTAAATAATATATCAAAACTATAGGATGATATACATATTACAAGGCAATATCATGAAAATTATATATATATATATAATATATATATATATATATATATATATATATATATATATATATATATATATATATATATGTGTGTGTGTGTGTGTGTGTGTGTGTGAGATATTTTTATATAAAACTCCATTTAAACTTTTTTTTTTACAGTTTACTGTTCAATTTCATGACAGCTTTATAACCAAAAAACAGTAAAGTGTAAAAGGAGTTTCACACACACACACACACACACACACACACACACACACATATATATATATATATATATATATATATATATATATATATATATATATATATATATGTAATCTCATTAATATTTGAAAACTACTAATTATTATTAGGTAAATCATTTATTTCTCAACAAAACTAATAAACACATACATGTAACCATAAAAATTCTCTCATCTCAGTAAGAGATGAGAGAATTTTCATGGTTACATGTATATGTTTATTTGTTTTGTATGATAAATAAATGATTTACCTAATAATAAGAACTAATTTTCAAATAATAATAATAATAATAATAATAATAATAATAATAATAATAATAACAAAAACTGTAATTACAAAATTTATACATTTCTATAGTAAATTATGTGATATTTAAAGAAAAAAATATCATTTTCCGATCTTTCCTGAAACCTTTGAAGAGAGGGGCAAGGGCAAAGCTGTCAAATATGTTAATCGTTGCCCACAGCGTGCCAAAGGATTTCTGGTACTATCTCTCCCTCTCTTTCTCTCTCTTCTTTCTTTCTCCTTTTTCCTTCACAAATCATGTATTTCCACCTTTTGATATCTAACGTAAGAATAACTTCTCTCTCCCTCTCTGTCTCCGTAATAATTCATAAATAATTTAACTTGATATTTCAAGAAAGGACAACTCTTTCTCTCGTTCGTAGCTAGCGCTCACATATTTTTACAACTTATTATATCTCTGTACGTCTTTACCTGTACAGTAGATAGTTTAAAGTGATCCAATTTTACCTGTACACTCTACGAACTGTAAATATGCTAGTATGGCAAATACGTTCTAAAACATAGAGACATAATAACTAAGAGTTGTATTAGTTCAAATAAAAAACACTGTTTGTTCATAAAAAACATTTCAGAACAAAGGGAAAGAGACACAGAATAAAGAAGTTATTAAAAAGGGGTTGAAAAGACTTCTAAAAATAGACTGGTCGGAAGGGGAGAGAGAGAGAAATTCTGTTCCAACTCTCTATTTTTATGTCAACCATTTACATCTTTTATTAAGGGTAATGTATTAAACTAACATTTAAATGAAATTACAGTGACTTTAATTTCACTTAAAAGTTAGCTTAATTAATTTGGAAGAATGATTAGGGTCATATTTAATGTTTAAACTTTAGAAATAAACATTTATAGCATTTTTAGAGACCGTGCCAAACTTAGGCAAAAATTTGCCTTGCATGGGGTTCTGGAACCCAACCTTTCATAAGTTCAGTCGGTATGACTATATATATATATATATATATATATATATATATATATATATATATATATATATATATATATATATATATATATATATATATATATATATATATGTGTGTGTGTGTGTGTGTGTGTATATATATATATATATATATATATATATATATATATATATATATACACATACATACATACATACATACATACATACATACATACATACATACATATATTAAATATTTATTTACACTGTATTGGATATTGTTTTATATGAAAAGCCTTTTAAACTTTTCCTGTTTTTTTGGTTTTCTACTCAATATCATAACAGCTTCAATAACCAAGATGTTACAACACCAGTTTTAGTAACCATAAATCAATCATTTGTCATGGTAAGCACATCTACATGTATCACCGACCATGGCTGGTCATTTATCTTGATCTTGACGACCTTTCTAGGGACATAATGTAATAAAATAGCCATCAGCATTTCAGTCAACATCATCTTGGGATTTGGATCAGATATAGCATCTGAAATATTAAGTGCCTGACAAGCTTCAACACTGCCATCCAAAGTGGCTCTAGATTTCAGCCAGACCACTTTTACAGTGGTGGCACATTTCAGTGGCACAATGATCGGAAATGCCTATATAGTCACAGACCTTGGACTTGACGATAACTGTAAAGGTTTCCATTAGAGGAGTATTAGACTGGATCTGAGATTATGGGGTCAGAGAGGCTGATGAAACCTCCAAGAGTAGCCTCATCAGATGAACATTGCGCAACCATAAAGTCTGAGGATTTTATCTTTGGTTATATATATATATATATATATATATATATATATATATATATATATATATATATATATATATATATATATATATATATATATATATATATATATATATATATATATATATATATATATATATATATATATATATATACACATACATATATAAGTGAATGTTTGTATTTTGTCTGTCTACTATAGAAATCCGAACTGCTTGACAGACCCAGACAAAATTTTGCACACGGCCTCTATGTCACCCCAGAAAGGTTTATAACTCAAAATCAAACCCCTATCCCGTGCCTGACATACAAACACAGACAAAATAGAAGAAATTTTCGTTTTTATGTCACTTTTTCCTTCAGTTTTCTAAGATTATTCTCATTTTTCACCTGACACTTCACCTTTTCTTCTGGTGCTCCAGAAGTATGATTAACCTAGAACAATAAATCCCCTATAACATCAATTTTTTATCAGAATTTACGTGAATTTTTATCGTAATTTATGATAACAATTAGTATAATTGTTTACTACCTCTATAAAATCTACATTGAAAACCAAATCAGCACATGCATAGTACAGTGGGTCCCCGGTAATCGCAGGGGATAGGGACCACAACCATCCGCGTTAAGCAAATATCCGCTTATAGTTGCCTGCTTTAATAATTAAAACATCAAAGACCCCTATAAAAATTCTTATAACTACATATTTTAAAATATCATCCTAAACTAAATTTATTATCATTTCAATGTCATCTTACAACATCAGCCTTAAAAATATATATATATTACATATATACTTTGGCTTATTGTACAGCCACATACTATTATGCATGGGGTCCCGTTTTCTTTTCCAAGGGAAACAGTGGTAATTCACGAGAGAGAGAGAGAGAGAGAGAGAGAGAGAGAGAGAGAGAGAGAGAGAGAGAGAGAGAGAGAGAGAGAGAGAGAGAGAAATATTAAGCTTAAATAAATCATATGGGTACTATCCAGTGATCAATGTTGATTGAAGATGATAATGATTTAGCTGTGCAGTCTAAAAAATGAATGATGATAAGATTGCACAGCAAAGCAGAGGAGTTACATGCATACTAAACTCCTCTGGGGGTGCCTCTTTTGCTTCTTCACACAACATATGTTACTGTATTAATAACCTTCCTCTGACTTTTTTAGGCTCTTTTGCATAAGCCGTAGAAGAAGCAGGAGGCTTCTTACGATGGTACGATCCATGAACATAACTATGCTCAATTTAAAACTTGCCACAAACACTACACTTCAAATCTTAGCAGACAATTGTGTGAGGTTAGGTCAACTACGCATCACATGCTTTGTTCAACGTGTACTGAGCAACTGTGCATTTTATTGATTTTTTTGTGTTTTGTAAGATGATTTTGAAATGATATTACAGTACAGTAAAGTGTTTTATGATTAGTTTAGAGCATTCCTAAAAAACGTGGGTAGTTTGTAAAACGACGTGTAACTGTTGTTACATACTTAACAAACTTACGCATGAATGAAACAGTACGTTTGCTTACATCACGGTGATCTTCGTGCATAATTTTTATGTTAGTATTTTCGTGAATTAATACATTTATGATAAAAAAATTATTTACTGTACTTGTAAGGTGTCAAAGAAACGAGCAGGTAAAAGTTACTGCTACTTTATTACAGATCCAGGCAGCTTATATTGCGGCCGACTGACGCCGGGCCGCGAGAGACAATGGAATTGACTGTGACCTGAGGTCGAAACAATAAACAATAATATGCAGTGAACGAGTACAAATTACAATACAAAACATACAGAGCTACAATATGGATACAGTCTTGATGCCTGTGAATGAAGAAACATGTGATACACAGTGTGTGACATTTGTATAAATACGCATAAAGTAAAAATGATTAAAATGCGTGACCTGGCACGTTTTAGGCGTGACTAATTGAGCTTGAAGAAAATGGGAAGTCACCAAAGAAAACAAGCTCAGCGGAGACTTAATTAATGGCGCCGCCGAAACACTATCCTGGCGCCGATGTGGTGACTTTACAAATACTCCCCCCCCAAGACGAGGGACGCGTCTGACTAATCCCTGTATCTGCTGGGACGCTGAAGGTGCTGCGGCTCCTTGAAGATAACGGAGGGGCCTCCGCCTGTGAGGCTGCTGGTTGGGCGGTCCTTCCTGGGGCGGCCGGCGCCTGCGGGGTGAGGGCGTGCTGGAGTGCGGTTGGGCGGAAGGGGTGCTGCGTCGCTGCGGGACTCTCCGACAGGAAGGCGGGCTTTAACCGGTCTATGGAAACCCAGTCGTCCTTGCCTGGGAGTGCCAGCTGGAACGCCTTGCTGTTTCGTTCAAGCACGCGGAAGGGTCCCCTGTAGGGCTTAGTTAGTGGTGGACGGACGGCGTCGACTCTGACGAAGACGTGGGTGGCGGATGACAGCTGTGGCGGCATGAAGGTGGTTGCTTTGTCGATGTATGAGCGCCTGCAAGGGGCGAACTTGCCGGCCACGTCGCGGAGCCTCTGCAGTGATGGGGAGTGGCGTTCGTCCGTCACGAGCTCTCCCGGCACCACGAGGGGTTCCCCATAGGTTTGTTCAGCTGCGGATGGGGTGCCGTCGGCTCTGGGGCGGTCCTCAACCGAGGAGGACCCACGGCAGCTGATGTTTCCAGTCCTCGGCGGTGCAGCGGGCCATGAGGATGACTTTAGGGACCTGTGGAACCGTTCGACCAGGCCGTTGGCCGCTGGGTTGTACGCTGTGGTGGTGTGGTGCGTGGTTCCCAGCAGTTGAGCCAGGGCAGACCACAACTCGGAGAGGAAGCGGGGCCCCTGTCGGTTGTGATGTGGTCCGGGGCGCCAAAGCGGCTAACCCAACTGGAGAGCAGGGCCTCGGCGCACGCGCTGGCGGTGGCTTCTTGCATGGGTGTGGCCGGGCCACCTCGTCGAACGGTCTACCACCGTCAGGAGGTATCTGGATCCGCCTGATGGGGAAGGGGCCCGACGACGTCGATGTGATGTGGCGGCGGCGCCCTGGCTGTGGGAACTCGCCTACCCCCGACTGCGTGTGACGACCCACCTTACTGGTCTGGCACTGCAGGCACTGTTTTGCCCAGGCCGTGGCGTCCTTTTGCACCCGTGCCAGACGAACTTTTTTGAAAGCAGTTTGGCCGTGGTCCTGCCGGAGGGTGTGAGAGGCCGTGAATTATGTCGAATACCTGGCGGCGTGAGGCTGGAACCAAGGGCGGGGCTGACCTGTGCTGATGTCACAGAGCAGGCTGGGGCCTTCGGGGGCGAGGGTCACGTCCCGCCACTTGAGGATGTGATGGCGGTGCGGTATGCTGGGGTTTCTGGGTCAGCGGCCTGTTCTCTGGCAAGGTCCTGGTAATCTACACCAAGCTGCACTGCGTTCAACTCGACTCTGGAGAGGGCGTCTGCTACGGGATTTTTCTTGCCGGGAGGTACCTGACAGAACAGGTAAATTCGGCTATGGCTGAGAGGTGGCGCTGCTGTCTGGAAGACCATGCGTCCCCCTGCTTCGTGAAGGCGTGAACCAGTGGCTGGTGGTCTGTGAAGATTGTGAAGGGCGTCCCCTCCAGGAGGAACTTGAAGTGCCGAACTGCGCGGTACATCGCGCAGAGTTCCCTGTCGAAGGTGCTGTAGCGGGTCTCTGCGGGACTGAACTTCTTGCTGAAGAAGGCGATGGGCTGGGGGGCGCCGTTGATGATTTGCTCCAGAACAGCACCGCAGGCGACGTTACTGGCGTCTGTCGTCAGCTGGAGGGGGGCCTTGGGATCCTGGTGTGCCAAGGCGGTTGCCTTGGTGAGGGCGGCCTTCGTCAAGGAAAAGGCCTGCTGCTGGCTGGGTCCCCAAGACAGGGACTTGGTTGGCCTTTTAGGACTGCCGTCAGGGGGCCGTGGTGTGCGCGATCCCGGGATGAACCGCCTGTAGAAGTTTACCATCCCAAGGAACTCCTGGACGGCCTTGATGGAGGTGGGTGTCGGGAACTTGGCTACGGCTGCTACTTTCGATGTAAGAGGGCGGACGCCTGTCGGAGACACCTCGTGACCCAGGAATTCTGCTTTCTGGGCGCCGAAGGTACACTTGTCGAAACGGACGACGAGGCCGTTCTCTTGGAGCACTGGAGGACTGCTTTGATGTGTCTCTGGTGTTCGCTGTGAGACCTGGAAAATATGAGAATGTCGTCGATTTAGCAGACGCAGAATTTTAGGTCCCCAGGATGCTGTCCATGAGCCGCTGGAAGGTGGCCCCCGTTCCTCAGCCGAAGGTGGAGAAGGCGAACACATAGGACCCGAAGGGCATGATGATGGCTGTCTTTGGTATGTCCTCTGGTGCAACAGGTACCTGGAAATAAGATTTAAGAAGGTCCAATTTAGTGAATATTTTGGCCCGTGAAGGGAGGCCGTGAGGTCTTGCATGTTGGGTAGAGGGTAGTGGTCGGGCTCTGTTGCAATGTTGAGCCGCCTGTAGTCGCCGCAGGGTCTCCAGGAGCCGTCCGGTTTCTGCACCATGTGGAGGGGGGCCCATGGACTGGAGGCTTTCCTGCAGATGCCCATCTGTTTCATCTCCGCGAATGCTTTTTCGCCTCCTGAAGGCGCTGAGGGGGGGAAGCCTGCGGAACTTCGCATGTGTCGGGCGCCCTTTAGTCACTATATGGTGGTATATGCCGTGCTTGGCTGGGGCCCCGGGACTTGGCGAAGCTCAGGCTTAAATATCTCAGGGAACTCCGACAGTAGGTGTGCATACTGGTGGGGCGACGGCGCTGATGGTGGGTCTGGGTCCCGCGTTAATGGGAGAGACCGGCAGGAGTTGGTATCGAGGAGCGCTTGCGCCCCACGTCGACTAGCAGGCCAAAGTGCGCCAGAAAATCGGCCCCCAGGAGTGGGGTTCCCTCGTCCGCGACGATGAAGTCTCAGGAGTAACTCTGGCCAAGGATGGAGATCGACAGGAGCCTGGTGCCGTAGGAGAGGATGGGGGTTCCGTTGGCGGCCGTCAGGAAAGCGGCCGGGTCTGGTGTCTGGTTGCGGTCCTCTCTGGATGCTGGGAAGACCGATTTAAAGGCCCCTGTGTCGACCAGCATCATCCTGCCGGAGACGGTGTCGCGGACGTAAAAACCTACTGTTTTGAGGCCCTGGGTTCTTCGGCTGCCATGGCGGCCTGTCCTGCTGGCCGCGCCACCCCGTTTTTTGAACGGGCGAATGAGCAGGGGGCAGGCAGTTTGGGCGTCCTTTCCGAACCACTTGTGGTAGCGACAGAAGCCCGGGGACCTCCATCTGCTGTGGTTCGGTGGACGTCTGTTGGCGATGGCGTTGACGGGCTGCTCGTCCTCTTCAGGCTGGACGGAGCTGACCGGCTGTGTGGCCGGTTTTAGCCGCTGTGAAGCCTTGACGGAGTCTGTGAGGTGTTGCGCCGTCTCTATGAGGTCCTCGACAGGCATGGTGTAGGGGTGAGCGATTTGGTTGCGTACCTCCAGGAGGTTGGCGAAGGTAGATTTCCGTGTGAAGCTTATCTCCTGCCGCTTCTTTGTGCCACCCAAGTCTGGTAGTGACAGGAGATCTACGACCATGCCCCAAGCGCCTCTTGAATTGAGGTCGTGGCGTGGGTTTATGGCAAGGTCGATAGCACGGGCGGCCCGCTCGGCGATGGGCAGGCAGCAAGCTTCGAGGAGGAACTTTTTGTGGTGCTGTATGTGAGGGTGTGTGTTTCGGTGTCGCGAGATGAGTTTTCTGTACACGTCCTCCGGAAGGGCGTTGAGCACTGTGTCGGCCTGTAGGATTTCGTCCGTCAGGTCCGCGATTCTGAAGTGGCTCTCCACCCTGCGCAGCCACATCGATGGGTTCCCCTGCGTAAACGGCGGCAGCTTTACGGTGAGGGCGGCCCGCGATTGTGTTGCCCGGCCGTCGTGTGTTCGGGGCGCTGGTGTGGAGTTGCGGGAGGGCCTCGATGCGGGGGCAGGCGCGGGTGTGATGGGAGGTAGGTAAACCTCCGAGTCCGCGGGGTCCACGTTTAACTGCCTGAAGGAGGGGATATCCGGCGTCCATGCTCGCTCCTTTGACCCCTTACTGGAGTGGGGTACTCGCGTCAGTACGCACTTTCGTGCACCGTGTGGTTCCAAGCTAGTGACGATGGTGGGGTACGCCCGACGAGAGTCAGCACGCTCAAACGCTGGTTACAGCGCCGTGTTTAGGCCGCTAAGAGCGTTTGGAGAAATCCTGGAGCCAAGACTAAGTCGCCGTGTGAGTCCGCTAATGGCTCCGGGATACTCGGGGTCACCACTGTAAGGTGTCAAAGAAACGAGCAGGTAAAGTTACTGCTTCTTTATTACAGATCCAGGCAGCTTATATTGCGGCCGACTGACGCCGGGCCGCGAGACAATGGAATTGACTGTGACCTGAGGTCGAAACAATAAACAATAATATGCAGTGAACGAGTACAAATTACAATACAAAACATACAGAGCTACAATATGGATACAGTCTTGATGCCTGTGAATGAAGAAACGTGATACACAGTGTGTGACATTTGTATAAATACGCATAAAGTAAAAATGATTAAAATGCGTGACCTGGCACGTTTTAGGCGTGACTAATTGAGCTTGAAGAAAATGGGAAGTCACCAAAGAAAACAAGCTCAGCGGAGACTTAATTAATGGCGCCGCCGAAACACTATCCTGGCGCCGATGTGGTGACTTTACATACTGATTACAGTACCGTACTATAATATTAATGTAAACACAGCAAAACACAGTAATCAATACATAAAGAGTATTTTTGTCTTGAAAAATATTCGTCCCAAGGCCAACAAACACAGAGCAGAGCCTGCGTGTGTGCAAAGTTCGCGGAATAGAGCATCTTCATCTCACTGCTCCTATGTATTGAACATCACATTCATGCTGTGTTGTACATGGTGTTTTCAGTGAAGTCTTTTTGTTCATGTATAAGATGGATCCAAAATGCCCTGCTCTTGCTAAGGCTTCTGGCAAAGAGCCTAAGAGACAGAGGAAGGTCATGACCCTCCAGCAGAAGGTAGAACTGTAAGAGCCCCGACGCTGTCTCTTCCAAACACTTGTGTGTTCGTCAATCGTTGTCCATCGGAGTGGCCAGACAAAACAACAGCATCTCGTTTTCTTTCTCTAATGGAATGCGATTTCAACCATACAATATTTCCGTCTGTTTCTCCTTAACCATTGTTGTCTTGTTTTATGTACAATCACCACTACTTGCATTGCCATGCAAGCATTTTAATCATGTACTCATAATGTTCCAACGAATCTTCTGTATCAAACTATGCGTTTCTGTTTGTGAAGACGCCAAACGTCTCTCCATTTTACATATATTATGCTACTGCATTATGTCCATTACAGTAATACTTCGATCTTACACGATTCGAGTTGTGCGAATTCACACACACACAAACTTTTCACTGGAACCTAACTAATGGGCATACACGATTTTTTCACAGACACACGAAATTCTCGAGAAACCCTGCAGAAGTGGGTGTTTAATTTTTGAAGTAATTTACAAGTTTTCATGCTTTTATGTGTAAAATCTGTATGAAAATGCATTTCATTCTTTTATGTGTAAAATCTGTATGAAAAATGCATTTCATGCTTTTATGTGTAAAATCTGTATGAAAAATGCATTTCATGTTTTAATGTGCAAAATCTCAATGAAAAATGCATTTCATGCTTTCATGTGTAAAATCTGTATCGAAAATGTATTATTTTTATTTTTGTACATGCATAAATATGATGCACAGGTAATTTCAGCACATTCACTTAGTGTACTTTTACAAGATGTGATACCCATTTGCAAAGTTACTGCACTTTTCAAAGATGCAAAGTCTTTGTCACAAGGACTTTACATGACCTTGAGATGAGGTTGTTCAGTCGCGCTCATTTGATAAAATGAATTCGTTAATGTAATACCAGAGACGTAACTAAGAGTTGTATAAGTGTCATTCTTTGAAAATTACTCTGTTCACCTCGGAGAAAAGTGCTGGCGCAATCTGTATGTGCATGTAATTACAGCACGTTCAGTTGGTGTACTTTTCAAGATGTGATACCCTTAGTTACTGCATTTTTCAAAAATGATACCCCTGTAGAAAGTGTGTTTAATTTTTAAGTTTTCGTGTTTTTAGGTGTAAAATCAGAATGGAAAATTTGTATTTATATATTTGCGCATAAATAGCCTACGATACAAAAGCAGTACAGTTACTTTATTACAGTCTCTCTCTCTCATTCGTAGTTAGCGCTCAAACATACTTTTACAACTTATTATTTCAATGTACGTCATTACCTGTACAGTATAGTTTTAAATTGATTGAATTTTACCTGTACTGTACTACCTTCTACGAACATTGTGTACATGTTTTCGATATTTTATGGAATTGTACTTTTGTTGACTGATACATGATGTTTTGCCTAGTGACGCAAAGAAAACGGCTTTTACTCTAAGTGACAAAGAAAACGACATCCCATGAATTAGGGGTAACATTAGTATACGTACGCACCTACTGTAAATGCGCTATTATGAAACTGTGCAGTACTCAATTTTTATGTCAACCATTTACTGTATTCCTTTTTTAAGGGTAATAAGCTAAATTTTAAATGAAATTACACTAACTTTAGTTCATTTAATAGTTAGCATAATACTTTGGGAGCATGATTAGGGTCATATTTAGTACTTAAACTCTAGAAATAAACATTTATTAGCATTTTTAAAGACCATGCCAAACTTACGCAAAAATTCACCTTGCACGAGGGGCTCCGGAACCTAACCTCACGTAATTTCGAGGTATGACTGTAATCTGTCTTGAATCTCATGCAACTGGCCACATGTAGAATTTCATGGCCTTTCCACTGATATATGTTTCGTCACTGTATGTTAATCATGTCTCTTGATATCGCCATCTGTTTGTCTGCTGACAAACACAGATGCTCGAGCCTGTACCTCTGTTTTTACCTGTCTGTGTGCAGACGCTACCTTACCGCTCGCACACGTCAATAACATCTTCGAAGATTCTGTACATTTGTCTCAGTAAGGAACAACCAATAAACCAGTAAACACCCAGCCAGTATGTCACTCATACCCCAGTCCTTACACTGGTGACCCCAGAGTGACCCGAAGGACACCGCCGACCCAAGATGACGACCCATGCGCCAACAGACCCTTCGCCGCCTCGCTGTTTCCCGCCGTTCCTGAGTTCTCAGTAGAAGTCCGACCCTCTGAGATGACCCATCCCACCACCGGAGCCCTGGATGCCTCCTCCAGGAAACCTGAGGCCGCCCCCACACTCGTACTGGACGAGCTGACCAACGAAGGACCAGCCACGTCATCCTTCAGCCTGCTGCCGCCCCTCTCGAGCTGGCTACCAAGGATCAGCTGCCATCATCCTTCAGCCCTCGAGCCGGCCACCGAAGGATCATCCGACGTCACCCTTCAACCCGCTCCCGTCCTCCTCGAGCTCCTGCTGGCTGGTGCTGCTCTTCAGCCTCCTACCCGCCCCTAGCCCAAGCCCTTCGAGCCAACTACAATTGTCGGCAAGACAATTTCTGCATCGATGCCTCGCTTGGGGGGGAACATTGTAAGAGCCCGTCGCCGTCTCTTCCAAACAGTCAGACGTTACACACGTCTTGGGGGAGAGTATTTGTAAGAGCCCCGACGCTGTCTCTTCCAAACACATGTGTGTTCGTGTGTTCGTCAATCGTCGTCCATCGGAGTGGCCAGGCAAAACAACAGCATCTCGTTTTCTTTCTCTAATGGAACGCGATTTCAACCATACAATATTTCCGTCTGTTTCTCCTTAACCATTGTTGTCTTGTTTTATGTACAATCACCACTACTTGCATTGCCATGCAAGCATTCTAATCATGTACTCATAATGTTCCAACGAATCTTCTGTATCAAACTGTGTGTGTGTTTCTGTTTGTGAAGACGCCAAACGTCTCTCCATTTTACATATATTATGCTACTGCATTATGTCCATTAATCTGTCTTGAATCTCATGCATTTTACATGCAGAATTTCCTGCTTTCCATTGATATATGTTTCGTCACTGTATGTTAATCATGTCTCTTGATATCGCCATCTGTTTGTCTGCCGACAAACACAGATGCCTGAGCCTGTACCTCTGTTTTTACCTGTCTGTGTGTAGACGCTACCTTACCGCTCGCACGCGTCATAAACATCTTCGAAGATTCTGTACATTTATCTCAGTAAGGAACAACCAATACACCAGTAAACACCCAGCCAGTATGTCACTCATACCCCAGTCCTTACAGAACTTCTAGACATGATAAAGGTAGGAAACAGCTTTGCGGAAGTAGACTGCCATCACTCGGTGAATGAAAGTACAGTCAAGTACATAATCAATTAATCATTCATGTATTGACGGAAGTGTTTACAATGTACAAATAATGTATATGTTGCTGTATAAAGTATAAATGTTATGATAATGTCATTACAATAATTAATTAATTAATTTTTTTTATATTTTCAGGTACACCCAGAAGAAAGAGGCTGAGATTAGGAAGGCCGTCAATATGTGCTTCTTAGGCAGTGCTAAAAAAAATATCCACAGTGCATGACAAGAACATCGTAAGGATGGCGTCTGCGTTGCACTGCAGATATATGACTGCTGTAAGCCTCGGCCACATCTTCATCTGTCAGAAGGCATGGCAACTGTACCACCAATTTTCAACTGGCGACGAGAAGGAAGGCGATTTCGTAGCAGAAGAAGCAGACTTCCTGGGCTTCGACGAAGCCTCAGAAGAAGAGGAAAAGACACAAGCAGGACCATCGTCAGCTCCTCAAGGGTTTCAGGACAGCAAGAGGTGGCTCCACCTTTTCATAAAGCAATTCCAGCTGAAAAATGTTTCGCTGCAAGTGAAGCTACATTGGTAAACACAGAAGTGGCAGCAAAATATCCAAAGACCTTCGTGAAGATAATAAATGATGATAGCTTCTGTCCAGAACAGGTTGGTTTTAACTTTATACAATTTTATACTTTTTATTACATTTTTGTTCCTACACGATATACATACCATCAGTCCTATACATTAGGAATTACTTACGGCAAAGCTAGAAATGGCCGTTAAAACTCTTGAACAAGGTGGTTAGTCAGTAACTGCCACCCGGTAGGCAGGATGTAAATACTTCAATTTGCTTTCAGCCGTTATGCTGTGCAGACGTGTTTTTGGAGCTCTCTGCCTGATTGTTGTTAAGCTCTTCTTTCCTGGTGGGATCTTTTGTATTTTTGTGTATATATTGTAAGTTTGATATTAATTAATATACAAACCCACGATTTTGATAGTCTTGTGGTAAGGCTGTCTTTCCCCAGTGTGTTTGTTGGGGTCAGCAGCCAGGGGCATAATTTTTGCTCCCCTATCACTTGGGCCTCACACCCTCTGCTCCTTGTGAGGGAGCATAACTGTAAATTTCTGTCTTGTGTGAGTGTTGCTCTTCACCACCTGTGCTGTGGGAGGCTTTGCCGGGAGGAACCTTAATGAGAGGTGGTTGCCGGGCGTCATCAGAAGGTTATTCACCTCGGACGGTGCCTTTAGTGATTGCCCCTTCGTTCATTCTGGTAGCCTCCCATCTGGCCATCTCTCCTTCATCCTCTTCATTGAGCGAAGATCGGGCAGGCAGGGTGGTGGTCGGACAACCTCTTCTCAGGGGCCTCCTCTTGCTTTGTAGGAGAATCCCCCCTTGGACCAAGAGGAGTCTCCCTTTACTAATCCTTTTTGCTTTTTTCTCCAGGTTGACAGTAAGCATCGTAAAGCACAGCTGAAGTTCCCGTGTGGCAGGAAGGCTGCCCTCATAGAGTGGATACTTCGACGACGACCATAGTGACGGCATCACTTCTGCTGACGTTCCTGAAGCTCCTGCCAGCTGGGCCGCTCCTACCAGCCGGGCTGCTACTGTTGTGCCTCCTGCCTTCGCTGCCCTGGTCGCTCCTGTTGCTTCTCCTGATGTTCTTGTTGCCTGACCTGCTCCTGTTGAGCTTCCTGACCACCATCCTGTAGAAGATGTTGGAAAAGAGATCGAGGAAGATGTCGTGTGAGATGTAGCCGTCTTCTTCAATTTGGTCTTCGACTTCATCTTCTGCTGCTTTTTCCCCTTCTTTTGAAGCTCGTTGACTGAAGAAGAGGAAGGCTGCCTCTCCCTCCTGTAAGAAGTCTCGCCATGGGGCTTCTAAGGGGCTGCCTCCTTTCATGGGGAGGCAGTGGGATCTCTCGTCAACTCTTCCCGGCCTTCAGGCTCTGGAACCGAATGGCTTACCCTAGGTTCTTGTGTTTTGGGAGTTGCAGGAGTGCAGACTTTGGTTGCGCTCCCGTCGCCATTCTAGGAGTTCTGCCTCTAGACTGGTGCTGTGTCGGGTGCTTAACTTTGTTGAGTCACACCAAGTGCTCGAGAATCTTCGGAGTCTTGTGCATCCCGAACCAGTGTCGGAGAGACCTCTTACCATCTCGGTTCAGGCACTGGGCGAGAGAAAGAACCAAGACATGCAAGTGTCTTGGCTTTTCCTGCCAGTATTATGTGCTCGGTCAGTTCCGAAACAGTGCTCAGTCAGGTTCCCAGCCTGGTGTCTCAGTCCTGAGAGTTTGAGCACCTGGAGGGGCAAGGAGGAGGTTCATTTCAGAGGTCCTGCGGGACTTTTGAGGGACTACCTCTCTTTGGAGAGGCAGTGAGTTCTCTTGTTTGGCTCTTCCCAGCCCTTGGGGTTGGGAACAGATTCGCATTCCCTGTTGGGGTCTTAGGTCTCGGGGGTCTCGTGTTTCTGTGTCTGTCCCTCCTCGGTTTTCTTCAGAAACCGAGAGGAGCTTACTACCGATGATTGTTCTTACGAGATCGGGGAGTCTCACAAAAGAGCTCAGACTCCCTGGAATTTTGAGCACTCAGCAAGCGCTCGGATTCTTTGGGATCGCGAGTGCTCAACCAGCGAGTCGTCGGGTGTCCGGGATTCTGCAGAATTTCCGGCACTCCCCAAACCATTACTAGGGAGTTCGCTTTCCAGTCTGGTTTAGGCACAAAATGAGAGAAGGTGTCAAAACTTTCAGGTGTTTCAACACTTCCTGCCTGCTTCATTTCAAGTGCTCGATCAGTTCCAAAACTCATGTCTCCGACCCTTGGGTTCAATCACTCGGGTTAGCAGACAAGAATCCCCTTTAACCTTCTTCTCAAGGGGCTTTGGCCTTGAAGGAGATTAAAGCATGTCTGGAGTACAGCGCTAGTTCACGGCCGAGCTTTCCCGGCTCAGTTCAGCTCAGCCGTGCTTGCTCGCCTAGCCACCGATCATGCTTACTTGATCGGTTTGGATCAGCTCTGCCAGCTCGCCCAGCCCCTGATTGCGTTTCGAGAATGGCTCGGCTCCCTCTGCTTGGCTTGCTTGCCCAACCTGTGATCACATTTATGTGATCAGCTCGGCTCGTGCAGTTCAGCTTGTGTGCCCAGCCCCTGATCGCGTCTTCACGATTGGCTCGGCTCACTCAGTTTGGCAAACTGAATGCTGTCGAGGTTCTCCTTCCTTTAGGAGACTCAACTCAAGTGAACTTTCGCTCTCTTCAGGTTAGCGCCTCACCGTGGCGTTAGAGCTCTCCTTCCTCCATGCTGCTGTCATCGCCTCTGGTTGATGACTGCCCACAGTCGGTCTCTTCTGCTGGTTCTTCTACCAGGACAAGTAAGAGTGCTTTTCTCCTCTCCTCGTCCCTCAAACCCTTTTGGTTGCTGCTGGGGGATCTGAATCAGGTAGGGAGCACTCCTATCAGTACAGTATTGTTTCTTCCAGAGTTCTGCTACAAGGATCTACGTCTTGGGCTCGGTTCTTGGATCAACTCCCCCTGGATTCTGGTGAGGTTATCCCTCCAAGGAGAATAGATGGGGAGTGTTGTGTCCCAGGAGAATTCAAGGGTCTTCTTCTCCAGGATGCAGACACCCTAGATTTTCTTTTTGTAGAGATCTTCACACTAATTTGTAAGCACTATGATCTTAGGGAGAGAACCGTGGCATCCCCTGTGAATACTCCTTGCAGGTGTTTTGTTGGGGCTGCCATGGTCCTTGCTTGCTATAAGGGCTTTCTTGACCAGATGGATGCTTTTTTCCTGGATAAGAGTTTATTTTGGTCGAGCCACCCAATCAAGGTCCTTCTCCTTTATCTTCCTCAACAGAAGCAATTCTTCTTGCCTCGGAGGGGTCTTATGCCAACTTGCAGATTTCCCTGGCTCTAGCTCATCCGGACTTGGATCTCTCGCTGATTCTCTTTGCCACGACGGGTGTTCCCTCTCACAACAAGAGACAGTGAACTTGGAAGACACCGCTTAGTGTCCCTCCAGGTAGTCTCCTGATGAATCTGTGATCCTTCATTTTTTCAAGGCTTTGCCTCCTCGGATGCAATCATTCCTGAAGAGGACTCTGCCTTCTAGAGACTGTTCCAGTCTGGGGGTGGGTTCACCTAAACAGCACCAGACAGTAACCTGTGGGCAATTCTGGTGCCAAGAAGAGGGACACTGTCCTGATTCCGATCTCCAGTCTTCTAAGTCCCAAGTTGTCACATTCCCTCAAGAACGGACCTTTACTCGGTTCTGCCTCCCTCTTTCGCAAAGAGTGGGTAGATACTGCAGTAGTCAAGGAACATGCCAGGGCAACTGCCTTGTCCTCCGGACAATGGCAGGCTGCCCTTCCTCAGCCCTTAAGGAGTCTCAGGCTTCAAAGGGTGCTCGCAGAACACCCAGCCTTCCTCATTCTCTTCTTACAAAGTTTGCATACGTGTGTCTCTTTCAAACCTCTTTCCAATCAGGAAGAGGGCAGAGGGAGGAGAGGAAGGGAGAATGCTCGGAACAGCATTCTCCTCTTGCTGGTGTCACCACGAAGGAATAACCGTCAAGTCATTGGACTATATGCTGCAACATAGCCGAGACCTGGTAGTAGATATCCTTCAGAGAGTATGTTTTCCTCCAAGTCTCGGCCACCTTTCATTGAACTTCCGTTCCATCTCCTCTCCTGTGTTCCCGACTTTGGGAGCAGCCAGCCCGGCTAGAGGCATTCATCTTGGTGTTCTGTCATCGCTACAAAAGCTGTCCCCTTAGGGGCAGCTTCGCCTTCAATTCTCTTCATGGAGAATGAAGGGGATCTGCTTCCAGTTCTTAATCCTTTCCTCTCCTGAAGGATGAGGGAGGATTTAGGCTGGTGCTTGATCGACAGGAACCTCTGAATATGCCTGCATATTCTCCTTGCAACATCATGCTTCTGTTCTCTGATGCACCGACCGGGGAATAGGTGCACACCTGTAAGAATGATGTCTTCGAGGTGTGCGACCAAGATGATAAGTACCTTCTCATCAACATCCTGGAACTCAAGGCAGTTTCCTGGCCCTCCAAGAGCTTCAGGATCGTTTTTTTGAGATACTCTGTGGTGTTGTTGGGCAACAACACCATAGTAGTGGCATATGTCAACTAACAAGAGGGCCTCGTTTCCCTCCTGTTGCTTTGGTTGACTTTGCAGGTGCTTGAGTGAACTGTGGTGCACTCTGTAGAGCTGCTAGCCAGATACATTACAGGCAATGGGATGTGTTGGCAGGCAAGCTCAGCCTCTGGCATTGAGTGACAGGGACAGAGAGCTCCTGTCACTCAATTTTTCACAGAGAGGCTGTTTGATTTGAGGGCTCCTTATCATCTTTCTGTTCGCCTCCCAGATCAACAGAAGTCTGCAGGTCTAATGCTTCATTGTACCAGACCCATGGACTGCTACGGTGATGCATGCTGACACAGTGGGACAACCTCGACGTCTTCATCTTCCCTTGTATTTGTCTAATTCGCAAGGTGTTCAGCAAAGTGTGGTTCAACCCGAATTTAGATGAATGCTGGAAGACTTCGCCTTTTGCTCAACCTGCTAGCTCTGTTTCCAAGGCACCAAGAAGAGTTCCTCCATGACCCGACCTTCTGTGCCAGCAACACATGAGGCGGGTCCTCAGGCAGTATAATCCCTGTGCCTTCACGACTAGAGACTCTTTCGCAGGTCGCGGACTTCCTCATCTTCTTCACCGAGAGTGGCTTCTCTCTGGTTCAGTTGTAAAGACTTAGGTCCACATTCAGCCTAGTCTTTCACCTGATAGTAGCCCTTTTCTCCTCAGTCGAGATTTAGCTACTGATGAGAAGCTTCGATCGGTCTTGCTCTCAGAGGGACCTCAAGCCCCTGTGCAGCGTGACTCTTGTTTAGGGCTCGTCTTGTGCTCCACATACGCCCTTGCAAGAGTTGTCAGACAGAGTTCTGACTCTCAAGACCATCTCTCACCTCACTCTAGCACTGGAGAAGAGGACAGATGAGCTTCATGGACCTTCTTTGCTGTGGGCATTCAAGGGATGAGGATCATTAGCTCAACTCTGTCTTGGATGTCGTAGCAAACTCCGAACCTGTCGACACCTTTTGCCAGGTTTGAGTTTTTCATGATCCCCTCCCCCTTGGACTTTGTAGTCGATGATTCAGAGCAGTCACTGCTTTGTCCTGTTAGGGTGCTGCGGTACTTTCCGAAGAAGTCTCGACATCTCTAATGGATGTCGACGACTTTGCGCAAATACTAACTCGCCCAAGAAAGAAGTGTCCAAGGACATGTCTTTCTTTCTGGCCTCATGAGATGATCGGAAGGTCGTACTCTGCAGCTGAGATTGACGACACCTGTACACTCCCCCTGGGAGTTCACAATGGCTTGGTCAGTCCCTCGCATTCCGAAGTTTCTGTCAGTCTGAAAGCAGACATGTGGTCTCATCAGACATATTTATGTCTTTCTATCTTCGGGTTTTTGCCCACGAGTCCTTGGAACCCCCTTCCCTTTGGACCTGTGGTGACTGCTCAACAAGATGTGTTTTCTTACCTGGCTCCTATAAGATTACAGGTAGCATCTCACCTAAGGTGTACGGTTCTGGAAAAAGAGAGGGATTACGAGAGTGACTGGCCTCTCCTCCTTCCTCGTCCCCCTGCTTTTCTTCCCTCGGGCAGAGAATGGGACTTGAACCTGTAAACATTGAGACGCAGGGCAGTACAGAGCAGGGCAGACTCAGGGCAGGGCAGGGCTGGTCAGCATAGGGTGGTGCGCACAATGGGAAGCAGTCTGTCGTCCTATGCAGGTCCTGTGATCATGGCTGCCGCTCATGGTTACCTGAGAAACCTCAGCTCAGAACCTGACTCGGAAAATGAATTCGAGAATACTTTGTTATTATATGACATTTGCAGGGGAAAGAGATCACTGTGGAGGAGTGCGTAGTACAAGGCCAAGAGGAAT
Source organism: Macrobrachium rosenbergii (assembly GCF_040412425.1). Lineage (NCBI taxonomy): Eukaryota > Metazoa > Arthropoda > Malacostraca > Decapoda > Palaemonidae > Macrobrachium > Macrobrachium rosenbergii. The sequence goes on along the minus strand of NC_089796.1, from coordinate 35,261,817 downwards.
ACCCATGGTGCATTTGGTTTAACACCTGAGTTAAGTGATGAAAAATTCAAGAATTATTTCAGATTAAGCAGAGAACAAATTGATGAGGTGCATAACATGATACAAAGTGACATATCACCTGAAGGTTGCAACGCCCAAAAAACCAATCGGGAGTAGAGAAAAACTGGCTGTGTTTTTAATTGTCATTATAATGGATAATTGTAAAAAGGAAAAATAACAGGGAAAACAGTGTTGATAAGCACACAGGTCTTTCCGAGAGATTCATAAAAAATTAACAAAATCACCAGACATATGACTTTCACATCATATAATAATATGGTGGATCACTGAGCGAGTTACTTCCTGTGCCGCATGTGCGCAGAAAACTGCGTTTCAAACACTGCGTGACGCAGGCCGAAGCAGGTCTGCCCCTGTGCTGTGCTGTCCTGTCCTGCTTGGCAATGTGCGCGCTTACATTTAAAATAGTGAAATGCAGTTTTCTGCCCTGCTCTGTGCTGCGTTGCCTGTGTCGCCTGCGTCTCAATGTGCGCCTGGCTTAAGAGCCCGACGCTGCCTCTTCCAAACACATGTGTGTTCGTCAATCGTCATCATCGAAGTGGACAGGACAAAGCAAGCGTCTCGTTTTCTTTCTCTACAGGAACGCGATTTCAACCATACAATATTTCTGTCTGTTTCTCCCTAGCCAGTGTTGTCTTGATGTATGTACAATCACCACTACTTGCATTGCCATGCAAGCATTCTAATCATGTACTAATAATGTTCCAACGAATCTTCTGTATCAAACTGTATGTGTGTTTCTGTTTGTGAAGACGCCAAATGTCTCTCCATTTCACATATATTACACTACTACATTGTATCCATTAATCTGTCTTGAATCTCAAGCAATTGGCCATATGTAGAATTTCATGGCCTTTCCACTGATGTATGTTTCATCACTGTATGTTAATCATGTCTCTTGATATCGCCATCTGTTTGTCTGCTGACAAACACAGATGTCTGAACCTGTTATCCCTGTTTTACCTGTCTGTGTGTAGACGCTACATTACCGCTCGCACGCGTCAATAACGTCTTCGAAGATTGTGGTTTACGGGCTGCTCTAGAAGCAAGAGCCCGTGCTGGCACAAGGCCAGCTAAATCTAAAACAACAACAACATGTACATTTATCTCAGTAAGGAACAACCAATAAACCAGTAACCACCCAGCCACTATGTCGGTCAATCCCCAGTCCTTACAAACCGAAACTTGCTGGAACTGGCGTCTCATGTGGTATGCTCACACATCTAGCACCCGTTCTATTTTTCTTTCCTAGAATCATAGAAACAATCCAGTCAGTTCAGAGATTCACTCAGATTCCTTCCTTCCTAATGTAAAGAACGGATGGCTTGTATGTCGTGCAGAAACAAATAAACTTTTTTAAGTAAACTGTATTTTTCCTAAGCATAGCCTACAAACCCGAGGTCCTTTACATTACATTTATGCCCGCCCCAATCTGAAACCTGGGCTGAAAGGCAAATTGGGATGTTTATATCCGGGCAGGCGTTTCCAGCTTTGCTGTAAGTAAGTCCTAATGTAAAGGCCATCAAGTTTGTATAGTTAGGAAAATTACAATTTACTTTTTAAAAATTGGGATTTTTACTACAGGCCCCTTTTTTTTTTTTTTCTTTTACAATTTGAAACGTCTTCAGCTTTACAGTCGACCCTCGTTAAGCCTGACCTCATTAACCCGAATATCGGATAAGACGGACACCGAAGAGGGTCAGCCGATTTAAAATACGTAATGCTCGACCACGATTTAAGACGTTTACTGTTTCTCCGCTCGTCGTGTACCGTTTTCCTTTTTATTTACCAAAGGTAAATAAAAAACTTCATTTATATTTTTGCTTTATATATACTGTTCTGTATTTATTGTACTGAACTGAAATGCTTTTAACTTGTGACCATTTTAACTTGCGCAGGGTGCATACCGTCGTTAAGAAACGCTATTGTCTGGAACGGTAGGAAGTATCGTAGCCAATCACTGAGCATTAACAGTTTTACCTATGATATCTGCTGCCCGACTGGTAGCTACAGTACGATGCTTTGTATGTTTTTTTAGGAAAGACAAGACATGACAAAGGTAAACTTCAAGAAGACAAAAGCAGAGTTACTGAACAATACTTGTGTTTACGTGGCAAATGACATGAAAGAGAGAGAGAATATTGCCAGTTCCCTCTATGCAGTGTAATTCTAGCTGTGTTTATGTAGCAATTGACACACACACAGAATTGCCAGTTCCCTTATGTAGCGTAACTCTATCCTCGAGAGATTAAAGAGAAGAATTTTGTTTTCAAGGTATGTCGACGCAGCTTTAGTAAATATCTTCTGAAACAAAAAAAAAAAAAATGAATGTATTTGTGTATTTTGTTGCAGAAGAATCTCTGAACCAACAATTTTGCACTGAGTAAAAGAAGGAATTCATTCTATTCTTCATGTAACCAGTAAAATACATACACTATTAAAAACTACGTTTTGTATTCAAAACACACGCACTTACGTCATCGTCAGCTTCTCTAAGCAAAAATTCTTTCTCAGACAAAATACAGCTAAAATCTGATTGGCTGGAAGGTTGCCATGGAGATCTGCTAGCCAATGACAGACCTACACTTCTGTTCTATTTACAGACATATGTCGTGAGGGCACTGAGTTTGAACGTTGCCATGATTGTGATTATTGACTGCTGAAGGCAAAAATTACTCAGTAATTTGCTTTATATAATTATTTCTTCATGAAAACCTGAATTCAACAATAATTTTAACTTTAATTAATATAGTGGCATGAAAAATCCCACAACAGTCGGTTATGGTGATGCGTCATCACTTGCGGAATCCTATTCCTGGACCGTCCTCAGATTTATGACTGCAAAACTGATGACGACGTTAGTTAGTAACAATAAAAAAACAACCCTCTCCAAGATCGATATGATGAAACGTATTTTATAGTCTTACTTATCGTTAAAATTCACAAGTTGAATTACAATCATATTGATCATGTATATTTTTGCGTTTTACGGAATGTTTTTTGTTGAAAACAAAATATGTTAGTGAACTTTGGTCTTAATTGTCCCATTATTTTATTACTGATGATCTTGATCATCTCACATTTATTTAACAGTATATTAATATAGATAATAAACTATAATGAGTAAATGACTAAAATAAAAAAAAGATGAAAAAAAGGAAAAAAATCTCTCTTCATTTTAGAGACTCCACTTCATTTTACTCAACAATTATGTGTTTATGTCTTGGCCTAGGCATCTACATATGCAGCTGAATTCTATCATTTTTATCATGTTTTATTCTTCATTTTTCATCTTTTACCATGAGCTTTAATTCAAACACTTCTACATCGGTTTCTTATCCATACTCTTTATAAAAATAATGAAATACAGTGTATTTATAGGTATATATACAGATATCGCCGGTTAAACCGGACTATCGGCTAAGACGGACACCCTGGCCCCTCTATTAGTCCGTCTTAACGAGGGTTGACTGTACTTATTTTATTAATTTTAATCCTTTACTGTATTCCAGGTGTTCAATATGGACGAGACTGGCTTCTTCTGGAAGAGGATGCCTTCACGAACGTACATCATGAAGGACGAAGCGAGATCCTCTGGCTCCTAGGCACATAAGGATAGGGTTACCCTCATCATGTGTGGCAATGCGGCTGGCTTCATGTTAAAGCCATGACTAATTTACAAGTCCGCAAACCCCAGGGCCCTCAAGAATAAGAAAAAGCACATGCTGCCAGTGTTTTGGATGCATAATTCCAAGGCCTGGATCACCAAAGTCCTTAAGGAATGCTGGTTCTATCAGAGTTTCATCCCTCAAGTTAAGGAATACCCCAGCGACTTATGCATGGAGTTCAAGGTGTTGTTGGTTATGGAAAATGCTGGTGGCCACCCTGTGGATCTTTATTACGACGGAGTCCAGATCAAGTTCCTCTCTGCCAACACCACCTCTCTCCTCCAGCCTAAGGACCAGGGCATGATCCATGCTTTCAAGGCACTCTACACCCGGAACTCCCTCAACCAACTTATGAAGGCAATGGACGAGGACGACGACAGTGAATTTACACTGAAATCGTATTGGCGGAAATTCACGATTGCTACATGTTTGACTGTCATCGACCAATCGTTGAGAGATACGAAGAAGGAGACCCTAAATGCCTCCTGGAAAAAGTTGTGACCGGAGTGTTTGAATGATTACAAGGGCTTTTCTCCTCAAGAAATTCAGCACTCTACCATTGACAAGGCAGTCCAATTGGCAAAGATCCTTGGTGGAGAAGGATTTGATGACATCACCAAGGATAAAGGTGGAACCCTAACTGATGTCTGCTCTGACCCCTGACGGACCAGGATTTAGAAGAGCTGACCAAGTCTCCTAGCGAGGACCAAGAATCGGCAGGTTCAGGGGATGAGAAGGAGAAGGATGGGGGCCTGACCTTGGACTTTCTTTGTGAATTTATGAGGTTGTTCAAGGAGGCAAAGGGGAAGATTTTGGCCCGGGATTCTTGTATAGAACGTGCCCTAAAGTTCAGTAATAGCCTTGATGGGTTATTGAAGCCTTATAAAAACCTTCTCAGCAGCATGAAGAAGCTGGGGCAGCAGCTGCCTATCACCAGTTATTTCTCAGGGTGAAGAAGGCCCCTTCAATGCCTCTCAAAACCCCTGAAGAGCCACCTGAAGGGAACGAGGCACTCCCAGAGGAGATGTAACTCCTCCGCTTTGCTGTGCAGTCATATCTTCATTGTCATTCATCGAACTGTACAGATAATTCATCATCATTAGTATCCTCAGTCAACACTGATCACTGGTGAGTACAGTAACCATTTGATTCATGTAATCTTAATATTAAACTTTGAAATGATATTACAAAGTGTTTAAGCATGACAATTTAAGGTACAGTATAATGTGTGTATTTGGTGTTTGACATACAGTATTCTATTTTTTACAGGTACTCTAGATTGTGAGTACACTCTACTGCACAGCTAATTCATCATCATAATCTTCATTCAACATTGATCACTGGTGAGTACCCATATGATTTACGTAATCTTAATACACTGTATTAAACTTTGAAATTATATTAACTTTGAAATTATATTACGAAGTGT